>NC_072008.2:46577121-46880151 GCF_028885655.2 Pongo abelii
ACTCCTGGCGATCTTGCTGTAAACATTGTTGAAATGACAACAAAGGATTTAGAATATTACATAAACTTAGTTGACAAAGCAGCAGCAGGGTTGGAGAGAATTGATTCCAACTTTGAAAGAAGTTCTACTGTGGGTGAAATGCTATCAAACAGCATCTCATACTACAGAGAAATCTTTCATGAAAGGAAGCATCAATCAACGTGGCAAACTTTATTGTTCGCTTAAGAAATTGCTACAGCTAGGCTGGGTGTGGTGGCTCACGCTTGTAATCCCAGCACTTTGGGAGGCCTAGGCGGGCGGATCACCTGAGATGGGGAGTTCGAGACCAGCCTGGCAAACATGGTGAAATCCTGTCTCTACTAAAAATACAAAAATTAACCGGGCGTGGTGGCATGTGTCTATAGTCCCAGCTACTCAGGAGGCTGACACAGGAGAATGGCTTGAACCTGGGAGGCAGAGGTTGCAGTGAGTCAAGATCACGCCACTGCACTCCAGCCTAGGCAACTGAGAAAGACTCCATCTCAAAAAAAAAAAAAAAGAAGGAAATTGCCACAGCTGCTTCAGCCTTCAGCAACCACCGCCCTAATCAGTCAGCAGCCATCAATATGAGGGCAAGACCCTCCATCAGCAAAAAGATTATGACTCACTAAAGGCTCAGATAATTGTTGGCATTTTTTAGCAATAATGTACTTTGAAATTAAGATATGTATATTGTTTTTTAGACATAATGTTATTGCGCACTTACTAGACTCCGTATAGTGTAAACACAACTTTTATATGCACTGGGAAATCAAAATTGTGTGACTCATTTTATTGTGATAGACACTTTATTGTGGTGGTCTGGAACCAAACCCACAATATCTCAAAGGTATGTCTGTATACCAAAGCAAAACTTGTGGGATGCGACTAAAGCAGCACTAAAGGGAAATTTATAGCCCTAAACATCCCCATTAAAAAGGGGAAAGACCCGGCTGGGCACAGTGGCTCATGCCTGTAAGTAATCTCATCACTTTAGGAGGCCAAGGCAGGCAGATCACTTGAGGTCAGGAGTTTGAGACCAGCCTGGCCAACATAGTGAAATCCATCTCTACTAAAAATACAAAAATTAGCCAGGCGTGTTGGCACACTCTGGTAATCCCAGCTACTAGGGAGGCTGAAGCAGGAGAATTGCTTGAACCCAAGTGGTGGAGGTTGCAGTGAGCTGAGATCACACCACTGCATTCCAGCATGGGTGACAGAGCAAGACTCTGTCTCAAAAAAAAAAAAAAAGGAAAGACCCCAAATCAATAACATAATTTTTATTTTCAGACCCAGAAAAATGAAAGAGCAAATTAACCCCAAAGTAAAAACAAGAAAGTAAATGATTGCTGAAATTAATAAAAGAGAGAATAGAAAAGCAATAGAGAAAAAAAAAACAAAATCCAAAGTGGGATTTTTGAGAATATCGGCAAAACTGGCAGACCTTCAACATAGAATGACCAAAAAAGAAAATAAAAAAAAGAGAAAAAACTAAAGTTAAGATTGAAACAGGTCAAATTACTACCAACCTTAGAGAAATATAAACATAAATATGCACAACTGTATGCCAACAAATTAGATAACGTAGATGAAATGGACAAATTGCTTGAAAGACACTATCTACAGTGACCCAAAAAGGAACAGAAAATCTGAATAACAAGTAAACAGATTGAATTAAAAATAAATGAAAAAAAAATACTCACAAAGAAAAGCCTAGGCCCAGATGTCTTCAGTGGTGAACTCTATCAAACATTTAAAGAAGAATTAATATGAATTATTTCACAAACTATTTTTTATTTATTATTTTTATTATTATTATTTTTTTTTTTTGAGACAGAGTTTCCCTCTTGTTGCCCAGGCTGGAGTGCAATGGCACGATCTCGGCTTACCACAACCTCCGCCTCCCGGGTTCAAGTGATTCTCCTACCTCAGCCTCCCGAGTAGCTGGGATTACAGGCATATGCCACCACGCCTGGCTAATTTTGTATTTTTAGTAGAGACAGGGTTTCTCCATGTTGGTCAGGCTGGTCTCGAACTCCTGACCTCAGGTGATCTGCCCGCCTCAGCCTCCCAAAGCGCTGGGATTACAGTCATGAGCAACCACACCCGGCCCACAAACTCTTTTAAAAGATTGAAGAGGAGGGGACACTTTCCAACTCATTCTATAAAGCCAGAATTACCCTAACACTTAAGCCAGATAAAAATATCACAAAAAAGGAAAACCACAGACCAATATTGTTTATGCATATGGACACAAAAATCTTTAACAAATACTAGCAAACAAAATCCAGCAACATATTAAAAACACTATACACCACGACCAAGTAGGATTTGTTCCAGAAATTCAAAATTAGTTTAACATATGATAATTAGTTAATGCAATAAAACATAGCAATAGAAAAAAAGAACAAAAACCACATTATTATTTCATCAGATATTTAAAAAGCATTTGACAGTCTAACAAGTTTTGATGATAAAACAACACTCAACAAATTAGGAATAAAAGAAAACTTTCTCAAAGTGATAAAAGGCATCTGTGAAAAACCCACAACTAACATCATACTCGACAGTGAAAGATTGAATGCTTTCCCCTAAGATAAAAAAAAAAAAGAAAATAGAACTCCAAAAGCACAAGCAACTAAAGAAAAAAATGGTAAATTAGACTTCATGAAAATTTAAAACTTTCATGCTGCAAAGGATACCATGAAGAAAGTGGGCCAGGCATGGTGGCTCACGCCTATAATCCCAGCACTTTGGGAGGCTGAGGTGGGGGGATCACAAGGTCAGGAGTTCAAGACCATCCTGGCCAACATGGTGAAATCCCATCTCTACTAAAAATACAAAAATTAGCTGAGCGTGGTGGCGGATGCCTGTAATCCCAGCTACTCGGGAGGCTGAGGTAGGAGAATTGCTTGAACCCAGGAGGCAGAGGTTGCACTGAGTGGAGATCACACTGCTGCACTCCAGCCTAGGTGACAGAGTAAGACTCTGTCTCAAAAAAAAAAAGTTAAAATATAATGGAAAAAATGGGAGAAAATATTAGCAAATCATATATTTGATAAGGACATATATCTAGAACTTGTATGAAGAATTCTTACAGCTCAATAATAAAAATTTACCTTAATTGGCTCCATTTCAAGTGCTTTTCATCTCTTTGTAGTGATCTAAGTTTTTATCTGCTATCACATTCCTTCTGCCTAAAGAACTTTCTGTAACTTTTCTTGTAGTATAATTCTAATTTTGTGTTTGTCTGAGAAAGTGTGTATTTTTCCTTCATTTTTGAAAGGTGTTTTTGCTGGCTTTAGAAATTCTATGTTGAAAGACTTTGCTTTTCTTGCAATACCTTAAAATTTTCATTTTTTTTCTGTTTTACATGGTTTCTGATGAGAAGTCTGCTGTAGTTCCTATCTTTCTTCCTCTGTATGTAATGTGTCTTTTTTGCCTGGAGATTTTCTCTTCGTATTTTGTTTTCAGGAGTTTTATTATTTTATGCCTGGGTAGGTGTTTGGGGTTTTTTTCTCTTTGTTTTTTATTTTTGATATGTGTCTTTCTTGGCATTCTCAGCTTCTTGGATCTGTAGTACATGTTATTAACTCTTGAAAATTCTCAGCCATTTCTTCTTCAAATACTTCTGCCTTATTCTCTTTCAATTTTCCCTCTGATAGTTCAATTATGTGTATGTTACACTATATGATGTTATTCCACAGCTCTGGAATGCTCTGTTATGCCTTCCTTTTCTTTTATTCACTTTGTGTTTCAATTGTGATCATTTCTATTGACTTATCTTCAAGTTCACTGCTTCTTCCCTTGGCTATGTCAAGTCTGCTAATGAGCCAGACACATTCTTCATCTCTGTTACTGTGCTTTTCATTTAGTTCTTTCTTGTAGTTTTGATCTCTCTGTGGAATTTACTCACTTGATTACGCATGTCATCCGCCTTTTCCATTGGGGCCTTTAGCATATTACTAATGGCTATTTAAATTTCACGCCAGATAGTTCCAACATCTGTGTTATCTCTAAATCTTGTTCTGCTGATTCCTTTTGCGTCCGGAATTGGTAGGTCCTTGGTCTCGCTGACTTCAAGAATGAACCCACGGACACTCTTGGTGAGTGTTACAGTTCTTAAAGATGGTGTGTCCGGAGTTTGTTCCTTCTGATGTTCGGGTGTGTCCAGAGTTTCTTCCTTCTGGTGGGTTCGTGGTCTCACTGAGGTCAGGAGTGAAGCTGCAGACATTTGGGGTGAGTGCTACAGCTCTTAAAGGTGGTGCGTCTGGAGTTGTTCATTCCTCCCAGTGGGTTCACGGTCTCTGTGGCTTCAGGAGTGAAGCTGCAGACCTTCGTGGTGACTGTTACTGCTCATAAAGGTAGCGCAGACCCAAAGAGTAAGCAGCAGCAAGATTTATTGCAAACAGCCAATGAACAAAGCTTCCACAGTATGGAAGGGGACCCAAAGAGGGTTGCTGCTGCTGGCTTGGGTGGCCTGCTTTTATTCCCTTATTTGGCCCCACCCACATCCTGCTGATTGGCCCATTTTACAGAGAGCTGATTGGTCCATTTTACAGAGTGCTGATTGGTCCGTTTTCGAGTGCTGATTGGTCCGTTTTGACAGAGTGCTGATTGGTGTGTTTACAAACATTTAGCTAGACACAGAGTGCTTATTGGTGCATTTACAATCCTTTAGCTAGACAGAAAAGTTCTCCAAGTCCCCACCAGACCCAGAAGCTCAGCCAGCTTCACGTCTCACTTTGTCTTCTTTTTTCTTTTCTATACCTCATAATGTTTAGTTCACATTCAGACATCTTGTGTAGGAGAGTAGAGGCCAAAGTAAATAGTTTTTATGCCTGGAAATGGGCATGCCTTTCTTTTTGCTAAGCTGTGCTAAGTGTGGTGTTTCAAGTTAACCTAGTCAGGAGTTGAGCTGGGTTTGAACTCTTTTGGCTGCTTTAGTTACCTTCAGTACACCACAGGCTTCACATTCCTTTAGCAATATCTTGTATTTAGGCTGGATCTGGTGTGCTAGAGGGTTTTTTTTCACTCACTGTCACATCAGCTTTACGTTTTCCTTTTAAACTCTGTCTGCCTCCACAGCCTTACAACTCTTCTGGCAGTATTCCACCATTACTTGTTACTTGTTGGATTGTTGTGAGAGAGCATGGGGGTGGGTTGTCTATTGTTCTAATTAAACCTCAGTTTTAAGCAGGCAGTTGTGTCCTGGGATCTTTGATGTGTGGCCTTCTTGGTGCTCCAGTCCCTCCTCTATATATATCTTAAGGCCTTTTACCCATTGCTTCCCTTCCTTCAGGAATAAAGGGTTAATTTTTTTCTCTGCCTGTTATGGTTTGGCTGTGTCCCCGCCCAAATGTCATCTTGAATTGTGGTTGCCATAATCTCCACGTGTCGTGGGAGGGACCCGGTGGGAGGTGATTTAATCATGGGGGTGGTTACCCTCATACTGTTCTTGTGATAGTGAGTTCTCACGAAATCTGATGGTTTTATAGGAGTTTTTTCCCCTTTTTGCTCAGCACTTCTCCTTGCTGCTGCCATGTGAAGAAGTACGTGTTTGCTTCCCCTTCTGCCATGATTGTAAGTTTCCTGAGGTCTTCCTAGCCATGCTGAACTGTGAGTCAATTAAACCTCTTTCCTTCATAAATTACCCAGTCTCCGGTATGTCTTTATTAGCAGCATGAGAACAGACTAATACACTGCCCTTCCCCCACTTGCAACAGATTTGCAACAATGTTCCATGGACAACAGTGTTTGTTGCCCTTCCCAGTATGTATTAAAGCTTCTGTTCCATAGAGGATACAGAGGAGAAATGTCTAGGCAGTGTTTCCTGCCCTTTCCACAATGGCTGCTCTTCCTCTGTCCCAGGCCTTCACTATAAAAGATGCTTTCTCAGAACTCTCAGCAAGTGGGGTCCATGAAGAAAAACTTCCCTTATATCTGCACCTCCCAGGGGCTCCACACTCTATCACCAGTCAACACTTAGCCTCCATTGATTTTAAGTGAATTTTTTATACCAGTGTCTAGCCCCTTCTGCCCCAGGTAAACAAGTGCTCACAGCCAGTCTTTCCCTCCAGGTGCCTGTCTCTCCTTTGATTTCAGGCTACTTGGTTATCCTGCTACCTCAGCTCGCTCAAGAAAATTTCTGCATATGCAGTTTGTCTGCTTTTTAAATCGTAAGGGTGGGAATGACTCTTTTCAGCTTTCTGCATCCCTTTATGGAAATCAGAAATCCCCCAGGAAGATGTTCAAGGCAATTTTTACTATCTTCATGGCAAAGAGTCTATTCTACCAAAGGCCATAGAGTTGCAGCTCTGAGTAAATGGCACTGTGCCGTGACATACAAATGACTGTTCAGATAAGCCCAGTATAAAACAAAAGACAAGGGAAGATGATATTGAACATTTATATTCTTGGAAATGCTTTATAGCATTTTCTCATCTACCCCTTAAGCCTGCAGAAACTTCCCTGTGTCCCTGGGCCCTTCCATGACCAACTGCTCAATAATAAGAAGGTCAGAATTTGATTGAATTATAAATTCACATTGTGTCTGTGCATATTATTAGTTCATTGAATTCTAAGGAGTTCAGTCTGTTTCTTCTTTTAATCCTAAGGCAAGTAGAGAAGCAGCCCTTAAATAATTAACAGTAATAAGTAAACAAGAGCGGCTTGGGTGTCTTTCATCACTGTGCCTTCAAAAAGTTGCAGTAATGGATCCAGCCTACACTCACTTAATCCATTCAGCAGTCAGGGCCAGACCCTCACTTTAGTTACAAGTTATTCCTTCAAAACTCACGTGACCTCACGGTGGCTCCCAAACCTGGCTACACATTAGAATTACTTAGCAAGCACACACCAGAGATTCCGATACAGTGCATCAAGGACAAGGCCTGGGAATCTGTGTATTTAACAAGTTCTCCAGATGATTCTAACATAGCTGTTTTGTCTTTAGAACCAAGAAATTTAGGGATGCATCCTGGATCCTTGGTTCTTGATTTCATAGTTGGTGTGTAAAACACAGCCAGATTACCTTTATGGAACATTAATACCAACAAGGATTATTCCTGTTTTCTCAACCACACAGTTTAACCTCCTTACAGCCTTTTGCATCAGTCCACCCATTGCTGAGAGGAGTCCCTGGGCTTTGACCCCAATCCAGCCAACATACTCTATCATGTGGAGCCGAGTTTTTTGGCATTTTGCAAGATCTGGGTGTGATAGGCAACCGCCAAGATGGCTCCCAAAGATCCCTGACTCCTGATATTCACTTTTTTATTCCCCTCCCATATTATCCATGGTTCATCTATGTGACAAATAGCGTATGGCAGAAGTGATGGTATTTCCCTTTCAAGATTAGGTTGGGAAAGACTGCAGCTTCTGTCTCAGGTGCCCTCTCCCAGATCACGTTCTCTAGGGGAAGTCATACTGTGAGCTATCCTATGGAGAGACCCACTTAGCCTATGCCAACAGCCATGTGAATGAGTTTGAAAGCGAATTCTCTAGCCTATTTAGGATGACAACAGTCCCAGCAAACAACTTAACTGCAACCTCCTGAGACACTCTGAGCCAGAACCACTCAGCTATGCTTCTCCCAAATTTCAAACCTTAAGAAATTCTATGAGATAATAAGTGTTTATTGTTTTAACCTTGTACATTTTGGAGTAATTTGTTATGCAGCAATATATAATGAATACATTGGGTCAGATCCACAACTGTTAATGGGGAGGCAACAACTGAGGACAGAGCTCTCCTAACGCTAGGAAAGATTGCTTTTCCATCAGGCACAAATAGGCTCATTTACTCAGATCATTTCCGCAGTCCATGCTATCCTGTACATCAAGGACAGGGCAGCATAACTATGAACTTTCTCAGCACAATGGAATCAGAAGGAAGACAGGCTCATCACAGCTCAGCAACCACATGATTAAAAGCATCGCTTCCTCATTCCACCCTTTCAAAAGCACCTGAACACCATGATGATTGACACTATAATAGCAGGCAGCCAGTGGGCAAGAGAACAATGAAATTTTGTGCTATAACAGCAAACGGGAGAGTTGTCTATACATAAGTCCTCTAGAAAGGAAACTTCAGAATGCATGGAAGGGAAGAAATGTTGGCACTTGCAGAAAGCAGGAGAAGCAAGAAGCTTCTGGTGAGCATAAAGCAGCCAGAAAATGATGAGTTCATGTCCTTTGTAGGGACATGGATGAAGCTGGAAACCATCATTCTCAGCAAACTATCACAAGGGCAAAAAACCAAACACGGCATGTTCTCACTCATAGGTGGGAATTCAACACTGAGAACACATGGACACAGGAAGGGGAACATCACACACTGGGGCCTGTTGTGGGGTGGGGGGAGGGGGGAGGAATAGCATTAGGAGATATACCTAATGTTAAATGACGAGTTAATGGGTGCAGCACACCAACATGGCACATGTATATATATGTAACAAACCTGCACGTTGTGCACATGTACCCTAAAACTTAAAGTATAATAAAAAATAAAAATAAAAAAAGAGATTGGTATTAAAGCAACAGGTTTTGTGTGTAAAGGGGACGCCATCATGCTGCTTTGAGTTGTGGCAACATGACAGAATGGAATATGCTAGATCATTGTGCAGTCTCTGGAGTTTAAAGCAATGATGATGTTTCAACTCAATTCAAGTCAGTAAGTACTAAATATGCGCCTTGAAGCCAGGTACTAACTTTAGAGGCAACATGAGATTGAAAGGTGTGATTCCTATGCTGAAAAAGCTGACATACACACTGCAGAAATGTGGGGCATCTGCATTTAAAACTGACAGGCCATAATCCAATATAGTTTTTCTGGTTGTCCTCTGTTTTCCCACCCTTCCCATTCACATCCCTCTCCACCTTTCCATGCTCTGATCTGCACTGTACAATAGACAATTCCTCGGGCCCCTTAGACTTCTGGCTTCCAGCTGGGATCAGCCAATGTGACATCCTGGAGGTAAATTGGAAGCTAGGAGGAAAGAGAGGTTGGAAAATATTTTCCCTGTCCCCTCCCTGCTTTGGACCATTTTTCTTGGCAGCTGCTGCAAACTTCTGTGTCTACAACTCTTGCTAAGGGGGTCCCTCTTCCACTTTTCCAGGATTCCAGCTCAGACTGGCTCCAGGAGCACTGTTCTCTCCCTTGTGCCTTCAGACCTTAAAGTAGTAATGGTTTCCTGCTGCTGCCGGTCTCTGGGGACCTCAACATCCCTACTTCGTTGCTTTAACTTACCTGTTCTTTCATGAGTACTCCTTTCATTAAAGTCTTTTAAACCATCTGAGCTTGATTACTTCCTGCCAGGACCCTAATACGGCAGACCATTCATTCATTCATTCATTCATTCATTCTTCAACTATTTATTGAGGACCTCATATAGACTAGGAACTAGATACCAGTGATTCAGAGGTAAACACAACGTATTCTGCACCTTCCTACAATATGCATTCTAGTAAGGGAAAGAGACAATAAATGAATAAATATATCATATTTCACCCAGTGTTAGATACTAGGAAGAAAATGAAAGCAGGGTAAAAAGATTAAAAAGTGATAGAGATATGAGAGGGGCTGTTTTTAGATAGGAAAATCAGGGAGCACCTCCAAGAATATGACATTTCATCAGAAAGGTAAATAAAGTCAGAGAACAAGCCATATAGATGTTTGGAGAGAAGATTATTCCAGGCAGGAGGAATACCAAGGCCTTAAGGTATAAGGAAATACCTTAATGTAGCTCAAGTAGAGTGAGCAAGGAGGTGAATTTTGGGTAAATGAGGTTTGGGAGATAGGTGGGGGCAAATCATGTGTAGCCCTATAGGCTGTGATAGGTGCTTTGAGTTTTTTATTCTTACTTTGATGGAAGTCCATTGAAAGATTTGAACAGTGATATTGTCTGGTTTATATTGTAGGATGATTACTCTGGCTGCTCTATAGAGAATTGGCCATAGTGGGGCAAAGGTGAATGGAAAACATTCAGTGGTTCAAGCAAGAAAGCAAGAGATAGTGATGGCTTGAAGAACAACGGAAGTGACAAGAAGTATATTCAAGGCATACTGTATTTTGAAGGAAGGGCCAGCAAAGTTTGCAATGGATTGGATATGAGGATATGGACAAAATAGAGCAGGAATTGGCAAACTATAGCCCACAGGCCAAATCCAGCCCACCACCTATTTTTGAAAATAAAATTTTTATGGTACACAGCCACACTCACTCTTTTACTATTGTCTATGGCTGCTTTCTTGCTACAGTAGCAGAGTTGAATAGTTTTGACAGAGACTGTATGGTCTGTAAAGCCTAAAATATTAACCCTCTGGGCCTTGGCAGAAACATTTGCTGACCCCTAAAAAGAAGTAATCAAGAATGGCTCCTATGTTTTTGGCCCAAACAGCTGTGTGAATGACAGCACCTTATATTGGATAACAAGACCTGCAGGAAAGGCACCTTGTCAGGGAGAATCAAAGTTTGATTTCTGCACAAGGTACACTTCAGATAACTATTTAACATCCAACCAAAGATGTAGTGTAGGCAGTTATAAGTTGAGTCTGGCATTTAGGGAAGAAGTCAGGGCTGGAAATAGAAATGTGGGAGTCAAGCCAGGCACAGTGGCATGCTTGTAGTTCCAACTACTTGGGAGGCTGAGGTGGGAGAATCACTACAGCCCGGGAGTTCAAGTCTAGCCTGGGCACATAGCAAGTCCCCATCTCTAAAAAAAAATAAAATAAAAAGGTAGGAGTCATCAGCACATTGGAGAAATATGTAATGACTTAAGAGCAGAGGTTCCAAAATGTTCTTGATTTACAGCACCCTTAGTGTCTCAGTAATTTTTTCACAGAATCCCATGCTGAAAGAAATACCTATCAAATCTGTTTACTAAGTAGTTAAGTCTATGCAACTTAGTAAGTATTTATGTCCTGTTAACGTAGTAGCCATTTTAAAAAGTAATACACATAAATTGAAAGACAAAATAATATTTTTTATTTCATTCTTATATAACCACAACTACTTGCTAACTGGATGCATGCCCCCGTTGGGCACTGCACAACTTCTCAAACCTTGGAGTCAGATTAAATACTGCCACCCTCACTTCCAGTTTCACGTTTATATTTGTGTGGTGTTTTCTTTTCATCACAGCAACCCCCAAAGACCCAGCTTCACAAAGGTATAATCTCATTAAATGAAATATAGAACAAAGGTCAAGCACAGTGGCTCACACCTGTAATCTGGGCACTTTAGGAAGCTGCGGCAGGAGGATCACTTGAGCTCCAGAGTTCAATACCAGCCTGGCCAACATGGTGAGACCCTGTCTCTAAAAAAATTTAAAAATTAGCCGGGCATGGTGGCACACACTTATAGTCCCAGCTACTCAGGGGGCTGAGGAGGGAAGATCGCTTGAGCCCAGTAGTTCAAGGCTGCAATGAGCTATGATGGCACCACTGCACCCCAGCTTCAGTGATAAAGCAAGACCCTGCCTCAAAAAAAAAAAAAAAAGCAATATGATACAGTCTAAGGTTGGAACTATGAACTGCCTCAAGCTATTTGTTTGTGCAGTGTCTGACATATGTCAAGGATCACCATGTTTCCTTCCAAATTTCTAAATACTTCATGGTATCCCTGAGAGTTTGTGCAGCACCCCAGGACTCCTTGGGGACCATAGACCTAGGGAACAAGTGTGGATAGAGAATAGATGAGATCCAAGGATTCCCTGGATTACTCCATCTCTAAGGGAAAAGGAAGATCATCCAGAAAAGAAGGCTAAAATGCAGCAGCCAGTGAGGGAAAAGGAAAGCCAAGAAGTATCCTGAAAAACCAAGCAAATCTTTTAAAGTGTCTTGAGAAGGGACCAACTTTGGAAAGAGTAAGATAGTGTGAGGCCAATGGTTTGGCCACATGGATGTGACTGGTAAGCCTGATGCCAGCAGTTTCAATGGAGTGCTACGGATAAGGGGCTAAGATCCCAAGGGAGAGGTCCAGAGACTAAGCACTACAGAAATTCTGCAAGGACATTTCTGTGAGTTGGTGAGGACTGCATAGGCAATGAAAAGACCCAGGACTTAGTGTTAATCTTTGAACATTAGGAAAACCAGGTAAGAGAAGGGTGAGTATTTCAGGAGGAAGGGACAGCATGAGCAAAGGTGCATGGGCAACAAAGAGCAGGTCATGTTTAGAAGAGAGTGAAAAGAATGACCTGACTGGAACAGAGCATTTAGACAAAAGAAGAGACAAAGTCCCAAATGTGGCCATCCTGGAGTGAGCTCTGGGATGAGGAAGTGAGACAAAAGGACCTTAAATGTGCTCTATGCCTGCTGTATACAGTCATGAAGCAGGAAGTTTTGAATGACTTATCTCTTCCCCAGTAAGTATTAGCGTCAAGTGGCTCATCCACTTCTCTCCTGGGCATAGAGTGGTGACCAACAATTCCAGTTACTCCTCCCACCTCCTAAGCCCACTCTCTGCCATTCTTACCCCCTTTATGGTGTTGTAGCTTCCCATCAGCCAGGAGCATGGCAAAGAGCAGGGTAGAGCACAAAACAGGCCCTTGGGATCCCCAATTCCAGGACTTGGCTCTTAGATGGCATTTCTGGACCTGCCCTGGGCCACAGGGGAGCCCACTGCACTGAAGAGTGAGTCCCAGGCCAGGCAGCATTCACCACAAGCTGACTGAAGAGCCCTTGGGCCTTAAGGGAACACTGGCAGTAATCTGGCAGTACTCTGTGTGAGCCTGTGGTAGTAGTGGCCATGGGGTAAGACCCCTCTGCTTTTGGAAAGAAGAAGGAAGAGTGGAAAGGACTGCATCTTTTAGTTTGAGTGCAAGCTCAGCCACAGTACAATAGAACACAAAATAAACTTCTAAGGATTTTGACTCTAGTCTCTGGATCCCAGACAACACCTCCAGACCCTCCCAGGACCTAGGGGAACTTGCCACCCTGAAGGGGAGGACACAGGTCTGGCTGGCATTGCCGCCTGTTGACTGTAGAGCCCCAGGGCCTTGAGCAAACATAGGCTTTAGGCAGTGAGTGGTTACCGCAGGCCTTGAGTGAGACCCAGTACTGTGCTAGTTTCAGGACTGATCCAGTACAGTCCTAGTGGTGGTGGCCATCAGGGTGTTTATGTCACTCCACCGCCAGCTCCAGGAAGCTCGGAACAGACAGCGAAGGACCCCATTTTTTTTAGAAAAAGTAAGAGAACAGAACAAGAGTCTTGCCTGGTAATCCAGACAATTCTTTTGGATATTCTCCAAGACCGTCAATGTGGTACCTCTACAAATCTGCAAGAACCACAGTGTTCCTAGGCTTGGGGTACCCCCTAAAACAGATATAACTTAGGTCACAGTATCCATGTCCTTTCAAATATCTGGAAAGGCTTCTCAAGAAGGATGAGTACAAACAAGCCCAGACTGAGAAGACTACAATAAATAACTAACTCTTCAATGCCCAGACACAGATGAACATTTACAAGTATCAAGATCACCCAGGAAAACATGACCTCACCAAATGAACTAAATAAGGCACCAGGGACCAATCCCAGAAAGACAGAGATATGTAACCTTTCAGACAAAGAATTCAAAAGAGCTCTTTTGAGGAGACTCAAAGACATTCATGGTAACACAGAGAAGGAATTCAGAACTCTATCAGACAAAATTTTAACAAAAAGATTGAAATAATTTAAAAAGAATCAATCAGAAACTCTGGAGCTAAAAAAAATGCAATTGACATACTGAAGAATGCATCAGTCTTTTAACAGCAGAATTGATCAAGCAGAAGAAAGAATTGGTGAGCTTAAAGATAGACTATTTGAAAATACAGAGAATACAAAATAAAAATGAATAAAAAGCAACTCTATAGGAAAATATCTAATAATCTGATCAAAAATGGGTGAAAGATTTGAATAGACATTTCTCAAAAGAAGACATACAAATGGCAAACAAGCATATGAAAAGGTATTCAACATCTTGGATTATCAGAGAAATGCAAATCAAATCAAAACTATAATGAGATATCATCTCACCCTAGTTTAAAATGGCTTTTATCCAAAAGACAAAAAATAACAAAAGCTGGCAAGGATGTGGAGAAAAGGGAACCCTCTTACACTGTTGGAGGGAATGTAAATTAGTACAACCACTATGAAGAACTGTTTGGAGGTTCCTCATAAAACTAAAAGTTGAACTACCCAGCAATCTCACTGCTGGATATATATCCAAAATAAAGGAAATCAGTATATCAAAGATATATCCGCACTCTGTGGCAGCACTGTTTACAATAGCTAAGATTTGGAAGCAACCTAAGTGTCCATCAACCAATGAAAGGATAAAGAAAATGTGGTACATATACACAATGGAGTACTATCCAGTAATAAAAAAGAATGAAATCCAGTCATTTGCAACAACATGGATGGAACTGGAAGTCATTGTGTTAAGTGAACTAAGCTAGGCACAGAAAGACAAACATCACATGTTCTCACTTATCTGTGGGATCTGAAAATCAAATCAATTGAACTCATGGACATAAAGAGGAGAAGAATGGTTACTAGAGGCTGGGAAGGGTAGTGGGGCACTGGTGGGGAAGTAAGGATGGTTAATGGATAAAAAAATACTTAGAAAGAATGAATAAGATCTAGTATTTGATAGCACAACAGGGTGACTATAGTCAATAATAACATAATTGTACATTTTTAAATAACTTAAAGAGTAAAATTGGATTGTTTGCAACTCAGTTGATAAATTCTTGAGGGGATGGATACCCCATTCTTCATGATGTTCTTATTTCACATTGCATGCTTGTATCAAAACATCTTACGCACCCATAAATATATACACCTATGTACTCACAAAAATTAAAAATAAAATAAAATAAATTTTAAAAACAGCTAATGGGAAGGGTAGTGGGGAGGCGGAGAT
This sequence comes from Pongo abelii, assembly GCF_028885655.2. NCBI lineage: Eukaryota > Metazoa > Chordata > Mammalia > Primates > Hominidae > Pongo > Pongo abelii. Next base: position 46,592,045 of record NC_072008.2, read on the forward strand.
GGTTAATGAGTACAAAAAAATAGTTAGAATAAATAAATAAGACCTGTATTTAGTAGCAAAACAGGGTGACTATAGTAAAAAATAATTTAATTGTACACTTTAAAATAACTAAAAGAGTATGCTTGTATCGTTTGTAACACAAAGGATAAATGCTTGAGGGGATGGATACCCCATTCTCCATGATGTGACTATTATGCATTGCATGCTTATGTTAAAACATCTCCACCGGGCACGGTGGCTCATGCCTGTAATCCCAGCACTTTGGGAGGCCGAGGTGGGCGGATCACGAAGTCAGGAGATCAAGACCATCTTGGTTAACACTGTGAAACCTCGTCTCTACTAAAAATACAAAAAATTAGCCAGGCATGGTAGCAGGCACCTGTAGTCCCAGCTACTCAGGAGGCTGAGGCAGGACAATGGTGTGAACCCGGAAGGCAGAGCTTGCAGTGAGCCGAGATTGTGCCACTGCACTCCAACCTGGGCGACAGAGTGAGACACAGTCTCAGAGAAAAAAAAAAAACAAAAAACTCGTGTACCCCATAAATACATGCAGCTACTTTGTACCTACAAAATTAAAATTAAAAAAAAGAAAGAAATACTTGAGGCTTGGTAATTTAAAAACAAAAGAGGTTTAACTGGCTCACATTTCTGCAGGCGGTATAAGAAGCATGGTGCCAGCATCTGCTTCTAGTGATGGCCTCAGTAACCTCACAGTCATGGTGGAAAGTGAAAGAGGAGCAGGCATCTTATGTGGTGAGAGTGGGAGCAACAAAGAGAGGGAAGAGGTGGAAGAGGTGCCACACACATTTAAACAACCAGATCTCAGGTAACTCACTCACCACCAAGGAGATGGAGCTAAGCCATTCATGAGGGATACTCCCCCATCATCCAAACACCTCCCACTAGGCCCCATCTCCAACACTGAAGATTACATTTCAACGTGAGATTTGGAGAGAACAAATATCCAAGCTATATCAGAATTTTAACATATGAGTTTTGGGGGGATACAAACATTTAGACAATAGCAGTCACCTTTTCCCATGTCTCCAGAGTAAATGATCCCTGTGACTCCTTAATACTGTCTGCTTGCTGTGATTTGAATGTGTTCCCCAAAAGTCCATGTGTTAGAAAATTCATTCCTCTGCCCTCATGAATGGATTTGTGTTGCTATCATGGAAGTGCATTTGTTATCATGGTAGTGACTTTGTTATAAAATTGAGCTCTCTCTGGCTCTTGTACTCTTGCCAATGTGATGCCCTCTGCCATGTTATGATGCAGCAAGAAGGTCCTCACCAGATGCTGGCTCCATGCTCTTGGACTCCAGTCTCTGGAACTGTAAGCTAAATAAACTTTTGTTCTTTATAAATTACCTAGTCTGTAGTATTCTGCTATAGCAACAGAAAACTGACAAAGACATTTTCTCTTCATTGGCCCTATTTTCATAGGTTGAAAATAAACCTCAGCAAATTTAGGGACCACTATCTTAATTTGATATGTTTAATAATGACTTTATTCATTCATTCACTCACTCAGGAAGCATTTATTACAAGACTTCAGTAGTCATCTTGTCTAATGCTCTTATTTTATGGACAAAGAAACTAAAATTCAGAGTAGGTGTGTGACTTATTTAGAGTTACACAGACATTTTTGTACATAACTTCGGATAGAACATGGATCTTGGCACCCCTCAATTTGTGCTCTTCCTGTTTGCACTAAGGGGCTCAACCAAACCCCCTCTCTTCTCATCTGTTACTTGTATACCCTTGACCCATAAGCCTGTGACAACTAGATGTGGTGGCATTCCATTTAAGAAACAAATAATATTACCGGTACTACACTAGACACTAGACTATTTTCTAGAAATTAACCTTCCTGCATCTCTCCCCCTCATTATTTCCTTTTTCTTTTCTTTTCTTTTCTTTTTTTTTTTTTAAGATGAAGTCTCACTCTTGTCCCCAGGCTGGAGTGCAATGGCGTGATCTTGGCTCACTGCAAACTCTGCCTCCCGGGTTCAAGAAATTCTCTTGCCTCAGCCTCCTGAGTAGCTGGGATTACAGGCGCCTGCCACCATGCCCAGCTAATTTTTGTTATATTTAGTAGAGATGAGGTTTCAACATGTTGGCCAGGCTGGTCTGGAACTCCTGACCTCAGGTGATCCGCCCACCTCAGCCTCCCAAAATGCTGGGATTACAGGCATGAGCCACCATGCCCAGCCCCCCTCATTATTTCTGAGAGGTCCCAAACAGGTGGCTCCCATGAACCTACAACCCAGTCTGACAGTTGCAGCTTCCGTGCAGCATTCTCCCATTCTTCCTCTCCCACAGCAACTCCCTCTTGTTCATGTCCAGCGTTCATCCACCAGCTTTGTGCAGAAGCCTCTGTACTGACACCACTCAGCAGGAGAATGTCTGAGTATATGCCAAGGATGTCATCTCTGATGCTTGCAAAGGTTCCCATTCAAACTGCTCCCAAGCATAGTTGATTTCCACATAGTGGCAGGGTAAATGGCCTCCTTTCCAATTCTTTATTTATTTGTCCTTTATTTATTTCTTCATTCAAATATTTATGGAGTCCTCACTGTGTGTTAAGCACTACGCTAAGCACTAGGAAGGCAGAACAGTGTAGTATTTAAGAACACAGATTCTGAGGCCGGGTGCGGTGGCTCATGCCTGTAATCCCAGCACCTTGGGAGGCCGAGGCAGGCGGATCACCTGAGGTCAGGAGTTCGAGACCAGCCTGGCCAACATGGTGAAGCCCCATCTCTACTAAAAATGTAAAAAATTAGCCGGGCATAGTGGTGGGTGCCTGTAATCCCAGCTACTCGGGCGGCTGAGGCAGGAGAATCACCTGAACCCGGGAGGCAGAGGTTGCAGTGAGCCAAGATTGTGCCACCGCACTCCAGTCTGGACGACAGAGCAAGACTCTGTCTCAAGAAAAAAAAAAAAAAACACAGATTCTGGAGCCAGATTGCCTGGATTCAAATCCTGGCTCCATATTTACCAGCCATCTCACCTTGGAAGAATTACTCAGCTGATCCGTGTCTCACTTTTCCCATCTATAAAAGGCAGAGACAAAAAAAAAATTGATTGCTAGAACTTTGGTGATGGTTAAGTGAATGAGTATGTGTAATTGTCTAAGAATAGTGTCTGGAATACAGTAAGCACTCAATAAGTGGTGGTTATTATTAATAAGAGATTTAGCAATGAACAAGATAGACATGATCTCTTTCCTCATACAACTGATCATCTAGCAAATAATGGGAAACAATTTGTCACCTGAGTCTCAAAGAAGCTATAGTTGTTCCCAGAATCATGTTCAATCTATTAAAAAAGTAATATATCTTGCTTTTAACCAGAGAATCAAATTCAGGTCAACTGGCCTGTATCAGTCTAAGTTTCATCAGGAAACAAATGGCACTAAAATAGTTAATTCAGGAAAGTTTAATAAAGGGCTATTTCCAAAGGTGTAGACAGAGTCTAGGAAAATGATCAAAACATGGTGCAGTCCCCTGAGGCTAGCAAGAGTGGAGAGCTATTATTTCTCAGGCCTGAAAAGGGGAGTAAAAGAAGTTACAGGAACAAGGAAAATTATGACTAACTAAAATTATGATGCAAGCCTTGGGCTGAGATGTAGGTTGAAGATTCAGCCAATCCATGCTGACTAGGCAGGAAGGGAATTAGAGAATACATACTTTGACTTCACTCTGTCCCACCCTCTGATCTCCTGCTAGTGCCTCCCACTAGCTGAACTCAACACAAAGCCAAATGGTAGGGAGCCTCTTGATGCAGCCCATAGATGTCAGTCTCTTGAAGAACAGAGCAGAATGGAGAAGGTGGGGAGTGAATCTGGAGGGTCATATAGAAGATAAGCAACTCCAGATCAAACCAGGAACAGATGTTATACCATCCACTCCACTCTTTACTTCTATACCTCTACTCTCCAATATGAATTTCTCTCTTCCTCAAGTTAAAAAAGTTAAACACCTATATATATGCTATTGTCTGAATGTTTGTGTCCCCCCCAAAATTCATATGTTGAAACCTAATCCCCAACGTGATGGTATTAGGTCGGGATTTGGTGAGGAGATTAGGTCATCAGAGTGGAGCTCTCATGAATCGGATTAGTGCCCTTGTAAGAGAGGCCCCAGGGAGCTCCCTCACTCCTTTCACCATGTGAGGACACAGTAAGAAGTCAGTAGTCTGCAACCTGAAAGAGGTCCCTCACCAGAACCCAATCATGCTGACCACCTCATCTCAGACTTCCAGCCTTCAAAACTATGACAAATAAATTTTTATTGTTTATAAGCAACTGAGTAATTTTTATGGCAGTCCAAACAGACTAAGACAGTATGTAAAAAGAGTATAAATAGGGAAGGGGTTAAGCTGGGCCCAACTTTACCGGCTAAAATGCCTTTATACACATTAATAATGGCATGTGTTTGGAGAAAGGATTATAATATCAAGAAAAAAATAATTAAAGTGACTCAATACAGGTTGCAGGCTTTATTCAGATGATGCACATCAGGGTGCAACTCAAAATTAAGTAACTCTCTAAGCTGAAGCAGGATTGGAGAAGAGAGAGGTCTATGACATTGGTCTTGCCTCAGGTTTCAATTTTTTTTTAATCTGTAACTGCTGTAAAAACTTGCAGTTGGAAAGGTTGGGATAGGTTGGTTTTCATGCCTCTTAGGATCATTAGTGCAATCTCATTTTGGCAGCTGAGAGAATAGTTCTTTCAAGAGCTATCTTTATAAATCTTGACGGTTGTCTGCTAGCTGCGTAATGTCAGCTAAGGCTCAGGGGAGCGGGAGATAGAAAAGGAAAATGAATGAAAAAGAGAAGAGAGAAAAAACAAGGATCCAAAGAGCTAAGCAAGGAAAATTGGAATATACCATAATTCTTTTGTAGTCCCTCCTCTTGGCCAAGATAAATAACTTTCAGCTCCACCAAATCTTTTGGGAGAAAAAAACCTACAAGGATGTAGAATGCTCAAGAATTGAGTCAAAAAGGCTTCCATACTGAATTGGAGGAGCAGTTTGGTTTTTGGACTTCTGTCCTTAATCATACTTTGGACCATTTATTTGGACAGGACAGTGCTCTTCGCCTTGATTAGACATGATTAGATGTACTTGAGAAGGGATATTCCTATCAACAGGAAAAAAAAAATGATCAGTATCCCTTGGGGAAAAGTGCATACCAAGGATTGCATCCCTGATGGAATACCCAGCAGAGGAAGAGGTCATTTCCCAACCACACAGTGATGATTCATAAGTCCAGAGGTCAGGAACATGTCATTCACTCAATGAACGCCTTTGTTGGCTTCACAGATGTGTTACTTCAACAAAAAGACATCAGAAAAGTTTAGGGTGATGTATGTGCAGCAATCATCATTGACAGCTGGAGAAGTGCATCACTTAAATGCCAGGATGATATGGTTGGATTTGTGTCCCCACCCAAATTTCATGTCGAATTGTAATCCCCAATGTTAGAGGAGGGGCCTGGTGGGAGGTGATTGGATCATGGGGGGTGGATTTCCCCCTTGCTGTTCTTATGATAGTGAATTCTTATGAGATCTGGTTGTTTGAAAGTGTGTAGCACCTCCCCCTTCACTCTCTTCCTCCTGCTCCAACCATGCAGGACATGCCTGCTTCTCCCTCACCTTCTGACATGATTGTAAGTTTCCTGAGGGACCTCCCCAGCCATGCTTCCTGTACAGCTAGCAGAACCATGAGCCAATTAAACCTCTTTTCTTTATAAATTACCCATTCTCAGGTAGGTTTTTTTGTTTTTTAGTTTTTTTTTTTTTTTTTTGAGACAGAGTCTCACTCTTGTTGCCCAGGCTGGAGTGCAATGGCATGATCTCAGCTCACTGCAACCTCTGCCTCCTGGGTTCAAGCAATTCTTCTGTCTCAGCCTCCCAAGTAGCTGGGATTACAGGCACCTGCCACCACGCTCAACTAATTTTTGTGTTTTTAGTAGAGACGGGGTTTTGCCATGTTGGCCAGGCTGGTCTGGAACTCCTGAGCTCGTGATCCACCCACCTCGGCCTCTCAAAGTGCTGGGATTACAGGCATGAGCCACCACGCCCAGCCTCAAGTAGTTCTTTGTAGCAATGTGAGAACAGACTAATACACAGGATGATGCCTAATGCCAGTTGCTAGTGGACTGGAGTTCCTGCATTTCTTGAGCAAGTGTTTCAATACATTTGAAACACCTTGTGAAGGCATGGATAACTTTACAAATGACAGCATGGAAAACTCAAGCATTGCATCAAAATCTCCAACAGACCACAGGGTTGCTCCTTCAGGAAGGACTGCAGCATAAAACCTGACCCGGGTGGTGTGGAATCCATCTGGATTGATTCCACGTATTTTAGCTCCTTCACACAGTTTCTTTTCATTCTTTATTGAGAATGGATATTTTGCAGAGAGCAGTTTCCAAAGAGAGCAGAGGGGTGCCCACACTTAAACATTGATTGCTCTGGTTCAAGAGGAATTTGACTCCTATCCTAAAGAGATGATAAATTCAGATAGGTGAGATAACATATCCTTGTCCAATTGGCTGGGAAAAACCAGTGATCGGTAGACACACACACACACACACACACCCACCCACATACAAATATTAATCCCATGGGGGCTACAGGGTAAAAAACAGTCGTACTTTTATCATTTAGCTTTCCTGGGTGAAGCTGGCTTAATGACATTCATCCCCTTAAACTGGGCCTGGTAGGTTTTATTACAATAGCTCAGGTCCATAAATTAAGGATTAGAAACAAATGTTTCCTTTGGAGAAAAATAGGCTCCCTCTTTTCCTCTTTTGGGGGAATATACTAGGTAAGGTATGCTAATCTTGGAGCTTTGTTGGAGATCTAGGTTGCGTGGGACCTTGGCTCAAATGACAGCGGAAATGATGGACAGATATATCTTGGGGTAGGGAACAGATATTTGTAATAAAGCAATGGAACTGATGGGAAAAGGAAGAGAAAGTATCAGAATCAACAATCATAGATGACAACGGCTTCATAAGTATAAGTCTGAGCCAGAAAATACCAAAAACTTTGGATATTGAGGGAGGAAGAGGGGAGAAAAGAAGAAGGGAAAGGAAAAATAGGGAGAAGTAGAAATAGCAGAGCAAGGATAGGAAGCATTACTATGATCGATACTTGGAGGTAATTCTACAGAAATATATTCAGAAATTAAAAGGCGGAGAGTAAGAAACAAGGCTAGTATGAACACAGAGACAATAAAATTGATATGGAGTCTTGTTCTGTCATCTTCTTGGGGAAAGCTATCTCCTTTGTGTTGTCATCTGCTTCAGAAGAGTTTCAAGAAAGTCTGTTTTAAGTCTTCTGTTAAGGAAGAAGGTTGAACTGAGAATTATTACTGTGAAGTGTGTTGAATTTGCAGGTATAGAGGCCAGGGAAACATGGTTACACTATGTGCTCTTAAGTCTTGCATAAAGTCATTAGGATTTTTTTCCAGTAGGACAAGAATACTGCAAGGACTGGTACAAGGAATGAGTAAATCTGCAACAGTGGGTTGTAATTTCTCTGGGTGCTTTGGGCTTTAGGAGATACTGAAACAATTTAGGAAGAGGCATTGTGGGATCTCATAAGGTTTCTATATCCTTTTTCTCACATTTGTAGGTGATACAAGCCAGAGGACACTGGGGACTGAGGAAAGTAAATAAGAAAATTGAGGCGATTCTAAGGGTAAGACAGTTGGAAACACAAGAGGGCAGAGCAGTCAAGGGAAGCCATCATAAGATGTATTTGGTCATCCTAGTCAAGGAGATCAAGAAAAAGTCCTTCACCTGTGTGACCATCTAAGAGTGGCACTTTATTTAGCCTGTCTACCTAAAATAACTGAAAGGATCAGAATCCAGTTTTAAAGAGGTTATTCAAGGGGAAAGCTGGAAATGGCCACTGAGGAGACAGAGGCTCCAGAGAAATGGGGTCAGTGCTCCAAAGTTAAAAGTTAGGTTCTTGCTTATATATGCAGAACACAAAGAAGTTAAACAGGGTTACAAGTTTTCTATACAAGGCTGGTCTAAGAGTTACAACAAATTAGTTAGTTAGTTACAGTCTGTTTTCTTTTTCCTATGGCTTGTTTTCTTTTCTTTACAGCTGGTTTTCATTTCCTTTCCAATTTAAAAGAGCATATTTAACATTCCATCTTAAGACAATGTGATAGCCATTAAATCTTTGTGAGAGAAAGGTAAGAGGGAGGTTAATCTACAACGAAGACCAACAGTACAGAGGGAAAGGGGTCTTCTCTGGTGCCCTTCGGTCATTTACAACATTTTACAAAACAATGCAGGTGAAGAAGAAGGTTTAATCTATAATCACAGAAACAAAATGTACAGCTGCCCTGGTTACAGCTGGCTGTCACATGTCTCAGCCTCCATAATCACATTCCTTTAAGGCTCAAAATAATTTAGAGTTCCAACAGCTTATATTTTGAATTACTTATTTTCACAACCCAAAAGGTCCCAACCTAATAGGTTGAAGGGAAGGAAGAGAATGAAAGGACTAAAAAGAATGACACATTGAGAAGTTAGGGTCCCAAGAAGACAGACAGGAAACTGTGTTGTATCTGTGGTAGGCTCTTTTTTCCCTTAAGCTGTTTAAGCTACAATGCCATAAGTTTGTGGTGTGAGATTTTCTCTTTATTTATCATTTTGTCCCCAAAATGCTGGGGTAAGTGTTGTAATTCATGTATAGGCATGATCTGCAAGCCTATTTTATGCTTCTGAGCAGCAGCTTACATTTCAGGCTTAAGGCCATTAACCAAAAAAAAAGGTGGATATCACAGGTCCGAGTGGTTTTAATCAGTCACTAATATTAGAGACAGATTTATCATGACCTTATTGACAGGACTGGATGATTCCCCAGTCAATGTAAAGGAGAAAAACTTCAGAAACAGTCTTTTTTAAATGTTCTCTTATTTCTAGGCCTTTTACATACGCAGAGAGGGTGTTATTTCTATAAGGTTAGTTTGATCCTTATTTATAGAGGCCAGTTGGCCTTGTCAAACCAGGTTCAGGGATCTCCTGGTCCTATTGAAAGATGTGTTGAAAGACACAGATAAAGGAGCTCAGGAGCATAAGCCCCCAAAATAGCTCAATACATTTATTTCTTTTTGAGGATTTGGGAAATCTTTAATATGGCATAAAGGTCAGCTCACAACCAGGGTTTGAAGGTCACTTGTGATTGAGGTTTTGGATTGGGGTCAGGAACTGCTTGGGAAGGAGCTGATGAAGGCCTGCATCTAAAAATGAGAGGGAGATGGGGAAGGGTAGGAAGAGGAGGAGAAGGGCACAGAAAGGAGGGCAAGGAGCAGGAAAGCAGGGCAGCAAGCAGGGACTGGGATTATAAGAGGCAGAAACAGAGCTAGACCAAAAGGAGGAGGTCTTTGTGGGGAGAAAGTTGAAGTTGTTTTGGAGAGACCATAGATTAGAGTCTGCCTGAATTGTTTCTTTACTTGGCTTCTTCTTACCAATTAAATGAGGCTACCTATTGTAAGTTAGCTATTTTATCTTCTTTTATTCCAAGGCACTTTGCAAATATACAAGTTTTGACTTGTTGCAAGATTCCAATATTGCCTTTCCTGAAGTCCCACAATTTAGAAATTTAATAGTTAGGACCACATTGGCAGAACATGTGCCCAGTGGGAGTCCATTGAAGGAGAAAGTTGGGTAGATTGTTTCCCAATAAAGGAAGTACTAGATAGAAGAAGGGAGAAGGGCCTTGTCCTACCTTAGGACCATCATCTAATCATCCACTTGCCCAGAGAATCCCAAAAAGACAAAAGGAAAATAGATGCAGTGACCTATCAGACAATAAGTTAATCCTTTCAAAGAATGGAAGCCTGAAACCTGTGCATTACAAGAAAAAACCTGAGCACAGAATCAGGAACATTATTTACCTCTCAACCAAACAGTAGTCCCCAAGAAAAGAGGAAGCAAAGATTCCTCAATGCATTCTCTCCTCCTCTGAAACTGCAGTGGGATCCAAGGTTTATCCAGATCCTAAGTCACAGCATTAAATCGTCAAGAAAAAAAATTGTTAAAGTGATCTCAAATAGAGGTCAAAGGCTTTATTCAGTCAATGTTCATCAGGGAGCACCTCAAAATTCGGTAACTCCCTGAACCAAAGTAGGAATGGAGTTGTTATACAGCAATGAGAACAGAGCGGTATGTGACTTTGGTCTCGTCCCAGGTTGTAGTTTTCGTTTTCCGTAACTGCTACAAAATTTGTGGTTGGCAAGATTGGGATAAGTTGGCTTTGAGAAATGTGAGCCCTTTTAAATTATCAGGCCCAGAAAGGCATTGAAATGTGACAGCAGTCATGTCTTACTTCCCTCTTTGTAATTGCCCAATGGGTTCTTCTTGCCCACTGCCCAGCTAGAGCTGACATTCAGACAGGAGAACTGCAATACAGAAAGAGTTTAATATACGTAGAGCTGGCTAAACAGGAAACCCGAGTTTTATTATTACTCAAATCAGCCTCCTGAAAACTTCAGAGGCTAGGCTTTTTTGAAGATAGTTTGGTGGGCAGGGGGCTATGGAGTAGGGAGTGCTGATTGGTCAGGTTATGGATGAACTCATAGGAAGTCAAAGCTGTCCTCTTCAGCTAAGTGAGTTCCTGGGTGGGGGCCACAGACCAGATGAACCCGTTTACTGGTCTAGGTGATGCCAGTTGATCCATCAAGTGCAGGGTCTGAGACATACCACAAACACCAATCTTAGGTTTTACAATAGTGATGTTCATCCATAGGAGCAATTGGGAAAGTTAGGAATCTTGGGGCCTCTGACTGCATGACTCCTGAGCCATAGTTTCTAATCTTGTGGCTAAGTTATTAGTTTTGTAACCACCTGAAGTGTTCTTCCTGCCCACTGCATAAAGAAAGATCACAGGATTATGGTAGAGAAAGACTTTAATAAACATGAGGCTGGCTATGCCACGTGGGAGATGGAGTTCGTACTCAAATCACCTCATTCAAAGCTCATATGTTAGGGGTTTTTCAAAGGAAGTTTGGGGAAAAAGTGGGGGGTGGCCAGGTAACAGGTGCTTGCTGCTGATTTGTTGGGGCAGAGATGAAATCATAGGGGATTGAAGCTATCTTCCTGCAGGCAGAATGGCTTCTGGGTGGGGCCACAGTAGCAGGGTTTTCAGTCCAGGTGGAGTCATCTGGCCCAGGTGGAGCCAAGGGTGTCAGACATGCAAAAACCTGGAAAGATATCTCAAAAGACCAATCTACAAAACTGGTGTTATTTGCAGGAGTAATTGGTGAAGTTGCTTATCTTATAACCTCCGGAATAACGTCAGCTCCTCACCTCTCCTCAGCCTGATGGCCTCCTATTAGCTTTGCAAAAGCGGGTGAGTTTTGGGCAAGGCCTATTATCATTTAAACTGTATCCTAAATGTCTTCCAAAGTTAGTTTGGCCCAATGGCCCAGGAATAATTAAGGGAAAGGCAAGATGGGGATTGGGTTAGCTTAGGTTACTGTTGTAATTTTCTCACTGATAAAACTTTTGCAAAGGCAGTTTCAGTTTTATAAATACAGTCTGGTCCCCAAGCAAGGAAGTGTCACAGGCATTTGAACCAGAGCAACTCCATCTTGAATACGGGCTGGGTAAATAAGGCCAAGACCTACTAGGCTGCATTCCCAGGAGGCTAGGCATTCTAAGTCATGGGATGAGATAGGAGGTCTAGGAGTTTGGCACAAGATACAGGTCACAAAGACTTTGCTGATAAACAGCTTGTGGTAAAGAAACTGGCCTCCGGTTGTCCTCAGTGCTCATTATATGCTAATTATAATGCATTAGCATGCTAAAAGACACACCATGCCATGACAGTTTACAAATGCCATGGCAATGTCAGGAAGTTACCCGATGTGGTCTAAAAATGGGAGGAACACTCAGTTTCTGGAATTGCCCACCACTTTCCCAGAAAACTCATGAATAATCCAACCCTTGTTTAGCATACAGTCGAGAAATAACTATAAGTGTCCTTAGTCATAGAGCCCATGCTGCTGCTGCTCTCTCTATGGAGTAGCCATTCTTTTACTCCTTTACTTTCTTAATAAACTTGCTTTCACTTTATGGATGTGCCCCGAATTCTTTCTTGCACGAGATCCGAGAACCTCTTTTGGGGTACGGATCAGTTATGTCGGAGAAAAAATAAATTATTTAGGCAGATAGTGAGGGTAAGAAAGTCCAAGGTACGGTTTTCCTTTTAATAAAAAGCAGCCCCCAAAACATTTCTTTTCTAACAAAGAGCAGCCTGTAAATCGAGCTGCCGACATAGATAAGCAAGCTGGAAGCTTTCACGAGTGAATGCCGGTGGCTGTGCCAATAGGAAAAGGCTACCTGGGGGCTAGGAATGTTTAAAATGGTGGCTCCATCTTCCCTTTTCTTTATCAACCACGTGTACGGTAAGGAACAGACAACATGGCACCGGCCAGGGAGAGAATCCATTTGCATAATAAAAGATTAGGGTGCGGTGGCCAGCTTCTTCAGGCTCTATGTAAATGGCACACCTGGTCCAACCAATCTTTGGCCCTATGTAAGTCAGACACCACCTCCTCAAGTCAGTCTATAAAACCCCATGCACTTGGCTATGGCCCGGGAGACCCACTCGGGCACCCCCCCTTTCTCTGCAGGAGAGAGAGCCATTCTCTTTCTTTCGCCTATTAAACCTCCACTGTTAAACTCACTTCTTACGTGTCCATGTCCTCGATTCCCTTGGCATGAGACAACGAACCTCAGATATTTACCCCAGACAATGATGCCGCTTCATCAGGACCCCTTTTCGGTAACAGAAGGGGTTTGTTCCAGGGAGTGGCTGTTGTCCTCTCTGTTTCAAAGTTAAATTATAAATTAAATTACTCCCAAAGTTACTTTGGCCTATGTCCAGGAATGAACACAGGCAGCTTGGAGGTTAGAAGTAAGATGGAGTCAATTAGGTCAGATTTTTCTCATTGTCATCATTTTTGCCAAGGTGGTTTCACCTTGAGCTAAATAATTACCTCTTGAAACCACTTGCTATGTGGGTTATAGACTGATGCCAAGTACCCATAAATTAATCGAATAATGCCATAAGCTGGACATCATAACTCATACCCTATAGTTCAACCATGTATAATCAATCACTAATCAATGTTATTTCTGTAAATCAATGAGAATTTCTGAAAAAAAATTATTAATAATTGCCCTTTCCTTATTTGTCCTTTTTTCTTTTAAAACCTAAGCCTCTCCTTTGTTCCCTGGAGCATCTTCTGTGTTTCCTGGGCTGCAGTCCTCAAACTTGGCCCAAATAAGCTCTCTTATTTTTATTTATAAATGTTCTAAAAAATTTATTTTTGGCCTCCCAAAGTACTGGGATTACAGGCATAAGCCACCATGCCTGGCCCCAAATAAACTCTGTATGTTAATTTTGCCTCAGTTTCCTTCTTTAGGTTGACAGTTTTCATGCCTCTTTTTGCAGATCATTAGTGCAATTTAATTTTGCCAGCTGTGATAACAGTTCTTTTGAGCGCTATCTTGTAAGTAAGACTTAATGGTTCCCTCTTAGCTGTCTAATGCCAGTTAAGATTCAGGGAAGCTCCCAGGGGATAGAAAAGACAAAAAGAGCAAGAGAGAGGACAGAGGGGGAAAACGGAAAGGAGGAAAAAGTCTAAGCAAGAAAAACTGGGATCTGTTTTAATTTTGTACAATAGGAAGTGATAACCTAAGTTCAGTTAGGGGCATGACCCACTCAAGACATAACTACCTTAACTACTTGTGGAAAATTGAGTTTGAAGCTGTGCTTTGCATATATTAGCCCCCAGCAGTGACCGAAATGAAATAGCCTGGTCTTTTTCCCAAGAGTTCTTTGGCCACTACAATAGTAGCTAAAGCAAACCTAATAGGCAGGTTCTCTATGACGGAAACTACAACCAGTCAGGGAAAGGGAGGCAGAAAAAGTGTTCGGACAAATTTTCTGGAACAATACATTCCTGAGCTCTGCCCAACCACACTCTTGCCCCACCCTAAGCCACCAGCCCCTCCTGAACAAGGAATTCACAGATGCCCTAGGCCAAATTCAAAATTGAGGAACACCTGGGCCTATGAGGAAATGAGCTAGTCTCATCTCTTCCCCCTTCCCAGAGGTTACAAACATAAGAGGCTCACACAGTCTTGCATTTCCCTGCCCAGCAGCAGGGGATAGGCTTACTCATTATCAAGCAAGCCTTAAACATCTACTCTGAGCCAGCCTCAATGAATACAAAAATGAATAACACCAAGCCATGAATAAAGAGCTGATAAACTTCACTTCACTCATACATTTTTGCTCAGCAATGTGTTCTCATTTACAGGATCTGAATATCAGATTATTTAAAAGCTCAAAGTCTTCAAGTATTATGTAGGGATGGGAGAGGTAGCTGGTATCTGGGAGAGGTTCTGGAACCAATCCCTCATGGATACTGAGGGACAATTGTATTTAATTTTGAAACACCTTGGATCAAGAAGGGCTTTGACATGCAGAGAAATACAAGGGAAAAAGAAAGCATGTATTAGAATAGATATGTGGGGCAATTTACCTGGTCCAGCTCACCTAGACAGGAACATTAGAGCGGTCATAACTATCATCCAGGAAGTGTGCCTCCAAGACTAGGCCATACCTGATCCTTTGCCCCCTGCCTGTGGTGGGGTTCCTAGAAGCAGTGATCACACAGGAATTCCTATTGAAGTGATTTATTGAGGAAGGACTCTATGTAGGGGTGAGGAGAACTAGCAGGATGTGATGTGAGATCTAAGCAGGAGACTGGCTTCAGCCTGACCCCACAGGGAAGCTCTGGAGTACAAACTGTACCCCTTTATAAATTAGTCATTGGCCACAGTCTGTGGTGGGCAGTGGTAGGGGGTGCATGGGGATTGCTGGGCAATTTTCTTTGGAGAGGGAGGCAGCTAGAGAAGAAGGCATCTGTAGGTTATCAACCAACAGTCACAGCAGCTAAAATATTGTTACCGGGGGAGGGGGAGGGTCCTTGCTCCCAGAGCTCCCAAGATGGTGGCCGGCGGCTTCCAAAATGGCAGCGGGCCACTTCCAAGATGGTGGCAAGCCTCGTGTTCTCTGACCTGGGGTTCTTGGCCTCACGGATTCCAAGGAATGGAATCTTGGGCTGTGCAGTGAGTGTTATAGCTCTATTAGAAGCCACGGGTCACAGAAGAGAACCGTGGAATCCAGTGACTAGTGTTCAGCTCAATTAGGACGAACTCAGGCACTTAGCTGTGCAGGAACAATGGCAAGCGTTTAGCCCGATAGGGAGTGGCAATGGGCACCTCGCTGGATCAGAAGCACAGCAGACACCCTGCCGGATCTGGAGGGATGGAAGTCAGCGGTGGGTCTGCCAGGGCGGCAAACAGCAGTGGTGGGCAGCAAGCGAAAGCTCAGCTCAGGCCGTAACAAACACGGACCAGAAGAGTGCAGTTGCAAGATTTAGTAGAGTGAAATAGAATAAAAACAGAGCTCCCATACAAAGGGAGGGGACCGAAAGAGGGTAGCCATTGCTGGCTCGAATGCCTGGGTTTATATCCCGATCATTGTCCCTCCCCCTGTGCTGTCAGGCAATTGATGATTGGCTATTTCTTTACCTCCTGTTTTTACCTAATTAGCATTTTAGTGAGCCCTCTTTACTATCTGATTGGTCAGGTGTGAGCTAAGTTGCAAGCCCCGTGTTTGAAGGTGGAAGCGGTCACCTTCCCAGCTAGGCTTAGGGATTCTTAGTCCGCCTAGGAAATCCAGCTAGTCCCGTCTCTCAATATGAGTGCAGAGAGAAGAAAAAGGAATCTAGGTGAGGCCATCAACAGCATCCACTACCTAGCCCCACCCTCATTATCTTTTTCTGTAAAGGACTAGATGGTAAATACTTTAAGCTTTTGCCAGCCGTATGGTCTTCATCACAAGCACTCTTGTTGTAGCACAAAAGCAGCCATAGGTAATATGTAAATGAACGGACAAGGCTGTGTTCCAATACAATTTTATTTACAAGAACAGGCAACTGTAGCTTCTGTCTGTCCTCTTTCAGAGACAAGAAGAGATCTTGGTCTGTCACTAGCACTATGTGCAAGGATCAGATACGGACCGTAGGGGGAAAGATTGGGCTTCTAATCACAGCCCTGTGTCTCTGTAGCTCTTTCAGATGCAAGTGCCAGAAACCCAATGAAACAAGAAATTTTCCTTGACCCTTTCGTGGGCCTCGCGACGGGGGTGCCTTACTTACTCAGTCCGCAGCTCTCAACTCCTCATGGTAGGGGGAGCACGCAGGTGAGTGGGTGCAGGAGCCAGAGCGAGTGATTTTGGGCGCTGGCAGGAGCAAAACTCTGTGCGGCCCCACAGCAGCATCTAGGGAGGTGTCTGTGACCCCTGAAGCCCCAGGGAGCTTGTGTTACAGTGCTCTTTTAGCTTGGCCTCCACAGATGGCTTAAGTGTTCAACAGCTCAATGGTGCCTTTGTGAAAAGGCAGAGGGTCAGTGTGACAGCTTTCTGTATGCTGAGCTCTTGTCCAGTGTCCAGAAAAAATCGGGTCGCACGAACAAATTGAAGGATAGTAGTAAATACGGGGGATTTTATTCTGATGGAAGTGGCTTTCAGCAGGAGGACTAACTGGAAAGGGGGTGGAGTGAGAAGGTATTCCTCCCCTAAAGTCCAGCCAGCCAGACTCTTCTCCGAAGTCCTGCTGTCAAGCTGTCTGTCTGAAGTCAAGCTGTTTCTCTCTGATGTCATACCACAGTCTCTGATGTTCAGCTGCTGCTCCTCTTCTCCCCTTCTCTGCTCTCTGCCAGTGGAGCCTGGGGTTTTTATGGGCACAGGATGGGGGACCGGGCAGGCCATGAGTGGTTTTGGAAAAGGCAACATTGGAGCGGGAAAACAGGAATGCATGTTCTCACTTTGGGCCACAGTTCTAGGCTTGAGGGTGGGACTTCGCCAGGGACTTCGTCCTTTTCTGCCTAGAATTTTCCTGCCTCCTGTTCCTATCACTAAGTCAAATAAACTCAAGGAAAATGGTAGGAGAAAGGAAGTACTTAGTGACTCAGGTAACCTAACCATGAGTGGACTGACCTCAAGGACAACTATTCCAGGAACTCAAACTCTTTAGGACCTGCCCTCCACTTATCTCAGCATTTTGGCTTTAGTCTCTCCTACTGTAGGTGGACTTTATTTCTGCACCAGGGAAGACAGGCCTCTGGTAGTTCTGGACTCAAACACTGATGGCTCTAGCCCTGGAGAAGAAAGAGGATCTTCTTTATCGAGGGCCAGGTAAAAAGATCCTTTGGAAAAAATTGGATTACATGCCCATCCATGGATGACAGATCACCCAACCCCTGCATCTCGCCACCTCATCCAGTGTGGTCAGGGCAATAGTGTCTGACACAAGAAATATGATGAAGAGAACCCAGACCTGGCCGCTAGGGAATCATTTTGAACCACAGAGTCTCCCCAAATCATGTTGGTTATAGTAGCCTTGACCTACTGACCTCTGGAATCTGTGTCTTCTCCCCTCTCTCTGTTTGCCTGTGCTGAGATTTTAGTACTCAAAAAGTACAAATACTTTTTGAGCACATACTACGTGCCAGGTACCGTGCTAGGTACTGTGGATTTTGTATGAACAAGACAAAAAAAATGACTGACTTCACTTAACTTCCAGCAGGTGAACCTTGCAAAACCCAGAACAGCCAGCCCTGATCTTTGGTTTTGATGGCATGAGAAATCACAAAACGAGGTATGTTGCTTTAAATAATAGCCTTCATGGCCGGGCACGGTGGCTTACGCCTGTAATCCCAGCACTTTGGGAGGCTGAGGCAGGCGGATCACCTGAGGTTGGGAGTTCAAGACCAGGCTGACCAACATGGAGAAACCCCATCTCTACTAAAAATACAAAAAATTAGCCAGGCGTAGTGGTGCATGCCTGTAATCCCAGCTACTTGGGAGGCTAAGGCAGGAGAATCGCTTGAACCTGGGAGGCGGAGGTTGTGGTGAGCCAAGATCACGCCATTGCACTCCAGCCTGGGCAACAAGAGCAAAACTCCACCTCACAAAAAAAAAAAGAATAGTCTCCATTCACTGTCCACTTCTTGTTCTCTCATTACCTCTATCCTACTGCATTGTCCTCCACCATTCCACTGAAACTGCCCTGGAAAAAACCACCAAGAACCTTCTTATTGCCACCACAAACGCACCATTTTTGTCCTCATTTGTATTGAACTTGGGTGCATTTCATGTTGCTATCTACTGCCTGTATTCTAAAACTCTGTCTTTTCTTACCTTTGGTAACACGCACTCTTCTGGCTCTCCTAGATATCTGAATGAGAGGCCAGTTAATTATACTTTTCAATTTTCACTCTTTATACTTTTTTTATAAATAGAAAGTTTTATATTAAAAATTGAATTTTTTAAATAAAGTAATTTAAGGCTAATAAGAAAGCTAAAAAAAAATCTAGGATTCATGAGAAAAGGAGTATTGATCTAGCTCTAATTCTATCTAACAGTCAGAATAAACTCTCTACATTTCAATAGCCTAATCTCTAAGAAAAGGAGATATTGCTAGATTTAATTGAATAAGCATTGGCTGTACATTCATTTTCTATACCAAATCACATAGATATATAATACTAGGTATCAGGAGTACAAAGACGGTGAGACCTTACCAATGGCTCAAAGAGCAGTGGTGGAGGGGCAGGACAGATTTTGTAGATGAAATGATAATTGTCCTGAGATCCGAGCAAGTATTCATCAGGCTAACAAAGTGTCATGCTAGACAGAGTCAAAGCAGGTAGATTAGCAATAGCCAAATTTGCTGTGAGTCCTGAGTAGGATCATGGCTGAAGTATAGAGTTTGGAATAGGGAGCAGGGAGCCAGGATGAGGCCAGAAAGAGGAGACAGGAATCAGATCAAGGAAAACTTTACAGGAAATGCAAAATGTGAACTTTTTCTGCAAGCAATGAGGAGGCAGTAGAGCAGGGCTTTCTTAGACTGGGCTATTAATGTAGTTGACCATCTTTTTGCATATGTTAACCATTTCAAAATCTACTAGATTGCTTATCTTTTTCTCATCAATTGGTAGGGCACTTTAAATATCTAGATCTTAAAAATGTACCTGTTTCCAGTGTTGCAAATATTTTCTCTCAATCTGTCACGTATTTTTTATGCTTGCCTATGTGTCTTTGCAGTATAGAAGTTCTGTAGTTTAATGTAGATACATGCAGTGGTCTTTTACTTTAGTGAATTCAAAGAATTAATTTTGTGTTTTTAAAAGTCCCTCTTCATTCCAAATGTGAAAAATATTATCTTGTCTAATTATTTCATAGTTTTGTTTTTATAGCTAGCTTTATTCTGTCTTAGATTTTACTTTCTGCATGGTGTAAGGTGCACATCAAACTTATTTTTTCCTCAAAGCAAGAAAGACCTTTCACACCATTGTTTCTTGTGCAGTCTATTCTGTCCCATGGTATGAAATGTCATCTTAATCACATTCTAAATCCAGATTTTCCTGTATACATTAATTAACATACGTAAATATGTAAAACATTCAAAAACGCCAAAAGCTAAATAAGAAAATGGTCAAAGGACATGAACAGAAAATTAATAGAAGATATATTTAGCTAACCTCCAACCTCAGTAGAAGCTTAAAGTGCTGATTAAAATAATAAAATAAAATTGTTTCTTTCTAAAATCAACAAAATGTCACACTAGGGGTTAAAAATAAACCAAAGTTTATAAAGGTAAATTTTAATGAACATTCTCATTCTCTGAAGTTGAGAATGTAAGTTGGTATAGTCTTTCTATTCTTAAATTTATAATTCTCATGAACACAATAAATCATCCTTTAGCGGTGTATCCTTTAAAAAAAAATCAAAGATTGTCAAGGATTTACATAAAGGATGTCCATGTCAGTGATATTTAAAACCAAGACAAATTTAAAGCAACCTAAATGTTCATCAATAGGAATTAGTTAAATTAATTATGATACGTGCTTATTAGAGAATATCACACAGTTATTTATTTATTTAGAGACGGTGTTTGGCTCTTTTTGCCCAGGCTGGAGTGTAATAGCATGATCTCAGCTCACTGCAACCTCCACCTCCTGGGTTCAAGCTATTTTCCTACGTCAGCTTCCCAAGTAGCTGGGATTACAGGCATGCGCCACTACACCTGGCTAACTTTTTGTATTTTTAGTAGAGATAGGGCTTCACCATGTTGGTCAGCTGGTCTCGAACTCCAGACCTCAGGTGATCCACCCACCTCGGCCTCCCAAAGTGCTGGGATTACAGATGTGAGCCACCGTGCCCAGGCCACACAGTTATTTAAAAGGATGCCTTCATAGTGTGATTTTTAAAACAGTTTCAATTAAAAAATGTTTCTGCAAAGACTCAATATACATTTATTAACAATGTCTTGCCAAGCTAATTTCAGTTCTTTTTTGAAGAGATGACTAGACTAATATATAAGTGGAATTTAACACAACTAAAAGAATGTGTAAAGCTTCTAATATATACAGAGAGAGCTCCTGGTACACCTGGTGGATTGTAGTTGCCAGGTACTGAAATATAGAGGTAAAGAAAATGTAACCCCTGCCCTCAAAGAAGCACATAATCCAAAGACAGAAGGGAACAGACAAATGAAAAATTATAGTACAATGTTGTAAATGCAAGGAGTATTCAGACTTACCATGTAAGGGAGCAGAGAACAAGTATGAAACTCAACCCAGGGGCATCAG
Source organism: Pongo abelii (assembly GCF_028885655.2). Taxonomy (NCBI): domain Eukaryota; kingdom Metazoa; phylum Chordata; class Mammalia; order Primates; family Hominidae; genus Pongo; species Pongo abelii. Next base: position 46,612,810 of record NC_072008.2, read on the forward strand.
GGTAGAATGACTTAGAACCAGTATATCTGAATCCTGCAATTTTTGAGAAGGACTCTCCCATTCTCTGTATGGATTTGAGTGGAAAATGCTGGAAGAATGGCAAAACAACTTGGTAGGTCCATTGAACGACTTATCTGATAATTAGTCTCTACTAGCATACCTCAGGATGCTGTACTTGACATTCCTCCTTTTTTTGAAAATGTTTTAAATAATTTGGATGAAGACACATAAACATACTTTGATCATTTACAAATGACCCAAAGATGGGAGGAATAGTTAACATAAAAGATGAAGGAATCAAGAATCAAGATATAGCTGGCAAGGCTGAAATGATGGACCTCACTGACAGGATGCAAGTTAACCAGAATGCAAAGTCCCATATTTAACTCAAAGGTGGGGTTAGCCTAGAGTAGGTAGCAGTTTATAGTTTTAAAGACCAATGGGTTTTATTGGATTGCAAGTTCAATACCATCTTAAGGGACACTAATGCATTTCTGTCCAAGACATCAGCTGTGCCTGCATCAGGGCACTCTGTACTGGCTGGACTACACCTGAAACAAAACCACTATCTCCCTTTAAGGAAGGACTGTACCTTGCCAGATCACAGTGAAAACAGGAGAAAACTGAGACTCTTCAGCATGAGAAAGAGAACATGAGAGTCTTCCCCAAATATCTGATGGATCACATTTATTCTGCATGGCAACTTAGGGAACACTTAGGAACTTAACAGTAGACATATTTCTCCACATTGGAGGAAACATTTATGAGCACCTTAGGACAGGTAGCACAACTAAATAATAACATTGTTGAACATTTACTCTCTGCCATGGAATTTCTCATTTAATCTACACTCAGTTTTATGAGGTCAGGAGTATTGTTATGCCCATATTACACACATAAAATAGATTTACTGAATTAAATTAAAATTAACTCATGCTGCCCATAAATGAAATGGACTGCCCTCAAGGTAGTAAGTATCCAGGTTGATGCAGAGGGAATGTAGCACTGAAGCCCTCCCAGTCTAAAATTCTATCATTCTGTGATTAGATGAACTCAAGTTAATATGGGACACAGTTACCATGTTCAGGAAAAGTATGTGAAAATTTGCTATATCATTATTTTAAAAGGAGCAAGAATGAAAAGTGCTCTTAGCTGGGGCAATTAGTCATGTCTTTAATAGGTAAGCTCAGCTCCATCAACTTGCTGAGCCATCCTGCCACTTGCTTGAACATGGGTGAGTTAGATGCCAAGTTCCACTATCTGGTAGAGCCTAATGGCTCATGTTTCTCCCACATCTAAGTGTTCCTACTTCCTGCTGTGGTGACCCAAGTTTAAATCTTATGACTTTTGCCTCTTTTCCCTGACTTGCCATCCTATTCCTCACCTGAGACAAAAGTTCTACCTACCATACAGTTGACATCTTTTAGCATTTATTATGATGCTAAGTTCCATGTAACTTTTCCAAAAACCCTATAATAATAATAAATAGTGTTGCTATTCCTATTTTATAGATGTGGAAACTGAGGTTTAGCATGTCCCTGAAGTACTAACAATTCTACAGGCTGGATCTACGATTCAAACCTAGATCTGTCAACTTCCGAATCCATGCTTTTACCCATCATCCCCTGGAGCTAGTTCTCTTGACTAATACCATCATATGTTGTCTAAATCTTGCCATGCCTAGGGCCATGAATGTATTAATGACTTAATCATGGAGCCTCTGCTCACAGGAATCCTAGGATTTCCCACCACGCAAATTGTCTCAGTGCTGTGCCCCACCAGCTTGATTAGGTGCCACTCTTGAGCTGGCAGTGAGCCATCTTAATGTCCCTGAGAGCCCCCATCAAAGCCAAATTTGTTTCTCTTGAGTCCCCTTGCTCCCCTTGATAACGAACAAGGAAGGGGAGAAAATGTGTAAATCAAAAGTGAAATCATCACCTTGAAATATTTCATACTCTTCAAGCTCTTGAGAAATAACCGAATGTGTTCTCACAAATAACTGGGAGACATTAGGATAAAATGTGAAGTTTGAAGGAGAGGACGAAGATCCTCCAAGCGCATCAGCAGAAACGGCAAAGAAGTAATAATATATTTTATGCAAGAGTCTATTGGAAAGAGGAAGCATATGGAAGAAGGCAATAGCGATTACTAAAAGCAGATGGGAACATTTTTACTTTATGAAGAAAGTCTACGGAGATCCCAAGTTAGCTAGAGAAACATTCCTATTTTGAGTACAACAAACATCTCAGTCCCATGAACACTGGGCCTAGACCAAGGATTGGCAACATTTGGTGGTCAGAATGCCCTGGAAAAAGGATTGGAGAGATAGGCAAAGTAGTTTAGGGGGCTTGCCTCAGCATTAGACATGGTTGCACATTAAGGAGCTGAATGTTTGAGCCCTGGGTAGACTCTATAGTATGTGAAGAAGACCCTTAGCTCTCCTGCCTGTCCCTGGAATACTGGAATTCTGAGAAATTGCCAGTTTTGCACTGTGGAGACATTCCCATACCTACACAAGAGCTTCAGGAGCTGAGGACAGCTACCTATAGTGGGACGCCAGGGCCAACATCAAGGCAATAGCGAAAGGAAATTTTCAGGAAACGGTGTGACTGGCCATGCTCTGTGTGAGCAGCAAGAGAGACTTGCCACTGTGTGTTTCCACCTGGAAAGCTGTAAAATCTGTGGAGAAGGTCTGTGAAGATATTGAAACCAGTCAGTAGAAAGACAAATAAATATAATCATTATTGAATTGTTATAATAAGTGAGTCTATTGCAAACTCATTATGATGGTATAAGCCTATTGACCAACTACATCCTTATTATAGTTATTATAATTACTGGCTCAGTGGAACTATCACCAAACTCCCTAATATAATTTGTTTGGTCTTTTTTTAAATGTTTGTTATAAAGCAGTAAGCCTCATCCTCCTGTGAGATGTATCATGTTATCTGTTACTAATACAAGTTAAATATTAAGATATAGGAATTATTTACTTCTATTACACAGAATCCAAAATTTTCCCAATAATAATGCTATTAGCACTCTAGCAGACACTGTTAGTGCCCTGCCCAAATCCCCTGAGCCCCACCCCTACAGACTAAAGGCTGCTTACTGTGAATATCTGTGACTCTCTGCTTGAGAGTGTTTTGCTGGCTACCAGAGCATGCAGGGGCCTATGCATGGCAAAATGAAAGTTCTAAAGAATTAATTAACTCCCAATGATGAATGGGAGTTGGAAGATAAATACCCCAGCTTCCTTTCCCTTTGGTTGAGATAACTCTGAGGTGTGTCTTTTACACTAGCTCCAAGAGTTCCCCAGCAGTATTGCACTCCAGTTGCCTACGGTGGTAACTTGCTGGAATACAAACCCTTTGTTGGCTTCCCTGCCTCATATCCCCAGTCCTCAGCCAGTGCTTTCTGATATTCTACCCCTCACCCAAATTAATCATTAGCACTCGAATCCTTGTCTCAGGGTCTACTTCTGCTGTAACCCAGGCTAAGACATCTACTAACTCTTTTTTCTGACATGCCTTTCTGGGTGGGAAAGACAGTGGACTGTAGACATTTGTTACCTTCAGTACATCCATGGGAGTATGATATATGTCATTTGTGTCACAGTAGAATAAAAGTGGAGAATTGTCATAAAACATGCACCTGACTAGTTGATTGACCGTGACACAAGGTGGCTTCAAGAAGGGATGACAGCTCAGTAAAGAAAGGGCTCCTGGGCTGGGTGTGGTGTGGCTCATGCCTATAATCCCAGCACTTTGGGAGGCCGAGGCGGGTGGATCACGAGGTCAGGAGTTCAAGACCAGCTTGACCTACATGGTGAAACCCCGTCTCTACTAAAAATACAAAAATTAGCTGGGCATGGTGGCGGGCACCTGTAGTCCCAGCTACTCAGGAGGCTGAGGCAGGAGAATCACGTGAACCTGGGAGGTGGAGGTTGCAGTGAGCCGAGACTGTGCCACTGCACTCCAGCCTAGGCAACAGAGCTAGACTCTGTCTCAAAAAAAAAAAAAAAGAAAGAAAGAAAGAAAGGGCTCCTGGAGAACAGGGCCACACCTTATGGTCCCTCCACTCCCAGTCCCAGGTTTAATGAATGTTAGTTTGTAGAAAAAGGCCTGAGAATACCCCTTTATCTCTGAGAGGCACCAGCTGTGAGCATAGAGAGGTAAAGAAAAATTAAGAAGAGTTTCCTTTTTGTGTAAATACAGGGAAACTTTTTCTTTTCTTTTTTTATTAAGATAGGTGAAGCAGCTCAATGTCAACTTTCGGAATGGTAGAGTAAGAACCTCTGAAAATTCGCTCCTCATAAAAGCAAGGGGAACACTAGAAAAAAAGCTGTCAGAAACTTTTCAGGACTCTGGAAATTAAAACTTGCAACAATCTTAGGAATGTTTATTCAAGAAAAATGGCTAAATCTTGGTAAGAACAGCAAATATTGTAGCCTCTTAACCTATCTTAATCCCATCTCTCTCTCCCCAGCTCTGCAGTAGCCTTAAATGCCTTAAAAACTGTAACTACAATGGCTGGAAAATCCAGCAGCCTAGCATCCACAGGAGAGGGCAAAAGAGGTTTGGAGTTGGCCGGGTGCGGTGGCTCAGGCCTGTAATCCCAGCACTTTGGGAGGCTGAGGCAGGTGGATCACAAGGTCAGGAGGTCAAGACCAGCTTTACCAACATGGTGAAACCCCATCTCTCCTAAAAATACAAAAAAGAAAGAAATTAGCCAAGCATGGTGGCACGCACCTGTAATCCCATCTACTCAGGAGGCTGAGTCATGAGAATTGCTTGAACCCTGGAGGCGGAGGTTGCAGTGAGCTGAGATTGTGCCAGTGCACTCCAGCCTGGGTGACAGAGTGAGACTCTGTCTCAAAAAAAAAAAGAGGTTTGGAGTTTCCCAAAAGATCCAGCCCCAGAGAATTATTGCTATTTAACATGTCTGACAGTTCACTAAAAAGTTCCATTCTCAGGCCTCATTTTCATTTGGCATGAGTCAGAGCCTTCTCTGTACAAAAGCCTACTCTGTACAAATACCCTGTAGGGTATTTATAAAAACAATAATTGGCAGTTGCATAACATCACAGCTGCCTAAGGTGGTGTTACTAGTTGGAGCCAACAAGAGACTGACCAAAAAATGTAAAAGAAAAAACTGAGGAATTAGATGTTCATAAGGGGCTTTGAGGAGCTCTGACATATTCCAGGGAATCTAAGAGGTCATGTGAATGTGCTGGTCTGTGTGCATGGTCCAGGAAAGACCTTAAAGAGCCCTACACTTAAAACCTAATACAATGTATGTGAGAAAAAGAAAACTAAACTCTCACCTCTGGCTGATCTTGAGGCTCTGCACAAGCAGGAAGAGAAGGCTAAGGCAGAGGTGCAAACCTGCCTGCTGAAACATTCAACGCATATTCCAACACATATATGGAGCCCTTCAGCAAAGGCTGGGAGACTTATTGGTTCAAGACATTTAAGAGAAACTTCATTCCATTAATAGCTGACCACTATGGTAATTAAGCAGAGACTTCAGTGGCTATATACAACAAAGAATACAGATTTTATAGAATTAGTCCAGGAAAGTTACTAAACACACTACAAATCAATACCTCTTATGACTATAGATGCAAAAATCCTTTAAAAAATACTAGCAAGGCCAGGCACAGTGGCTCATGTCTGTAATCCCAGCACTTTGGGAGGCCGAGGCGGGTGGGTCACGAGGTCAGGAGTTCGTGACCAGCCTGGCCAATATAGTGAAACCCCGTCTCTACTAAAAATACAAAATTAGCTGGGCGTGGTGGTGCATGCCTGTAATCCCAGCTACTTGGGAGGCTGAGGCAGGAGAACCGCTTGAACCCAGGAGGCGGGGGTAGCGGTGAGCCAAGATCATGCCATTGCACTCCAGCCTGGGCAACAAGTCTGAAATTCCTTCTCAAAAAAAAAGAAAGAAAGAAAAAAAAAATAGAAAAATACTGGCAAACTGGCAAACTGAATCCAGCAACATGTAAAAAGAATTATATACCATGGCCAAGTGGACTTTATCACAAGAATGCAAGGTTGTTTAACATACAAAAATCAACCAATATAACATACCATATTAATAAAATATAGGACAAAAAACACATGATTACATCAATAGATGTTGAAGTACTATTGAGAAAATCCAGCACACTTTCATGATAAAAACACTCAAGAAACTGGGAATAGAAGAGATCTTAACCTGATGTTAGATATGAGTTCTAAATTTCTTTTCAAAGAACATGTCAGTATGTTCAATTCTTTGCCTTCTACTTTTAAACTTAACTTCCTTGTAAAGCAACCTTTTCAGATTACCTACTCCACCCTGACTCATTCTGATCACCTGCTCCACCCGAACTCATTACGATCACCTGCTCCACCCTAACTCATTCGGATTACCTGCTACCTGCTCTGCCCTGACTCCCACCAAAGCATTCACCCCGTCATTCTCTTTAAATTAGCCAATCGGAATAAGTTTAGCCTGTGCAGTCTAACCCTAGCCAATAGGGGAAGGGGCCACGTGCATCAGGGACAAGAACCCCTTCTCCTCCCTTGTCCAAGTGTGCACTCACCATTGCTCCATCTGTAAGGGTGCACCCTTCTATAGAAGTAACTTGTCTTGCTGAGAATTAAAAAAAAATTTATATTCCAGTGCTATTTCCTTTGTGGCACTGAAACTTTATATATAACACTGAGAAAGGGCATCTACAAAATTTCATGCTGAGTATCATACTTAATGATTGAAGACTAAATTCTTTCCCTGTAAAATCAGGAAAAAGGCAAGGATGTCCATTCTCACCACTTTTATTCAATATTGTAATGGGGGTTATAGCCCTGTCAATTAGACGAGAAAAACAAATAAAAGACATACAGATCAGAAAGGAAGAAGTAAAACTATCTATATTCACAGATGACAAGGTCTTATATAGAGAAGATCATAAGGAATTAACACCAAAATTATTAGAACTAATAAATAAGTTCAGCAAGATGCAAGACCAGTATACAAAATCATTTGTACTTCAATATACTCACAATGTATAATTTGACAACGAAATTAAGGGAACAATCATATTTAGAATAGCAACAAAAAGAATAAAAATGTCTCTGCTGAGAAGAGGACCCAGAAAAAAAAAAAAGAATAAACAGGAATAAATTTAACAAAAGAGGTTACAACATAAAATACAATATAAAAATAAAAAGACAAATGACCCAATTACAAATTGGGCAAAAGTTTGAGTAGACATTTCTCCAAAGACATATAGGCCAATAAACACATATCATTAGTCATTAGACTAAAAATCAAAACCATGATGAGATATCACCTCATACCCACTAGGATGGCTATAATCAAAAGGACAGATAAGAACAAGTGTTGACAAGGATGGGGAAAAATTAGAACCCTCATACGTTGCTGGTGGAAATATAAAATGGTGCAGCCACAGCGAAAAACAGTCTGGCAGTTCCTCAAAAGTGAATCATAGAGTTATCACATGACCCAGCTATTCCACACCTACTTATTTCCCCAAAAGAACTGAAAACATGTCCACACAAAAACTTGTACATGAATGTCTATTACAGTATTTTTCTTTTTCTTTTTTTTTTGAGACAGAGTCTCACTCTGTTGCCCAGGCTGGAGTGCAGTGGCACAATCTCGCTCACTGCAACCTCCGCCTCCAGGGTTCAAGCTATTCTCCTGCCTCAGCCTCCCGAGTAGCTGGGACTACAGGCACCTGCCACCACGCCCAGCTAATTTTATGTATTTTTAGTAGAGACGGGGTTTCACCGTGTTAGCCAGGATGGTCTCAATCTCCTGACCTCGTGATCCGCCTGCCTCGGCCTCCCAAAGTGCTGGGATTACAGGCGTGAGCCACCGCACCCGGCAGGGCTGGGGTATTCTTTTCCAGAAATTCTCCTAAAACATCCAGCTTCAGTGCAGTTTGTGGGGGCAAATGAGGAGAATGAGCAATCCTGCTTGAGCATGTGTCCCTCGGCATGCCAGATGACAGTGATGAACACCGATGCATATTTATAATTTATAAACTACTTTGAAAATGATTCAGAGAGGAAGTAGCAAAGGTGACATGCCTGCTAAAGGGGAGGAAGTTAAAGGAAAAGATGGCCTCAGGGCCAACTTCACGAGTGTGCCACCTGTGCAGTCACACAGGGCCTCATACTCTAAGAGGTCTTGTGCTTGGTTTAATGCCTTGCTGTTGCTGTCTCAAAGTTCTTAGTAATTTAATCTTCAAACTTGTATCTTGTACGTGAAGTCTGATGGAACAATGGAGCATGAGCATAAACAGACAAGATATGAGCAGCATGTATGTCCACTAGTTCTTGTTGCCTTATTCATATAGGACATTTTAATACCTCATGAGCACAGAACTCCGGTGGAACCATGATGCACCAAGAGTTCGCTGACACTAAAAGTGAATCAACTTAAGGGTGTTACTTCTACAACTGAGTAAGTAAGGGCACTAACAGCACAAAAAACCATGTTACCATTTGAACCAGAATTTTTTTTTTCTTTGAGACAGAGTCTTGCTCTGTGGCCCAGGCTGGAGTGCAGTGATGTGATCTCGGCTCACTGCAACCTCCGCCTCCTGGGCTCAAGCGATTCTCCTGCCTCGGCCTCCAGGGCAGCTAGGATTACAGGTGCCCACCACCATGCCTGGCTAATTTTTGTATTTTTAGTAGAGACCAGATTTCATCATGTTGGCCAGGCTGGTCTCAAACTCCTGATCTCAAGTGATCCTCCTGCCTCAGCCTCCCAAAGTCCCGGGATTATAGGCGTGAGCCATTGAACCTGGCCTGCACCAAAACTTGCTGAGAAGGTAATGGTGTTCTGGCCAGGTGCTGTGGCTCATGCCTGTAATCCCAGCACTTTGGGAGGCTGAGGTGGGTAGATCGCCTGAGGTGGGGAGTTTGAGAGAGCCCGGCCAACATGGCAAAACTCAGGCTGTACTAAAAATGAAAAAATTAGCTGGGTGTGGTGGCGCACGTCTGTAATCCCAGCTACTCGGGAGGCTGAGGCATGAGAATCGCTTGAACCTGAGAGGTGGAGGTTGCAGTGAGCCGAGATCGCGCCACTGCACTCCAGCCTGGGAAACAGAGTGAGACTCCATCTCAAAAAAAAAAAAAAAATTAGAAAGTAATGATATTCTAAGAGACACAGACAAACAAGAGACCCCATTATATCCTATCTTACCCTTGTTGCTTTCCTTTATTAGCCAACCACTTTCTCTGAAAATGATGGTATAAAAGGAAACAGAAAATAGGCCAACTCATAGTTCCTTTTCCTTTCGGTTTTACCTTATTCATCAGTAAGCCAAAGGTAGAGAGTGTTGGTAGCATGTGTGCATATCAAGATGTGAAATAAAAGCATTTGGCTTTGTTTTGTGTAGTGTTTTCCACTGTTCTGGTAAGAATGAAATACATATCCGTGTGACCTACAAAATACTAATTGCATAATTTTGGTGATTCTGCATATGGGTTAAATGCTCTTATATTTTGATTTAAAAGTAGCACTGGGTAACATAAAAATAAATGACCCAAGTCATGCTAATAATTCAAATTTTTAACTTTACTTAGAACCACATTAGCAAATAAAAGACATAATGACTAGTTGTGAAAAACAGATCACGGAAGAAAAGATAAAGCTTCATATTTTATTACCGCTAATGTACTTTTTTACTGCGTTTTGAACAAGGAGTCCTGCATTTTTATTTTGCACTGAGCCCTGCAATTTATGTAATTGGAGATTGCGTTGATATCTGCATTTGTGGTTTTCAAAAAGTCTGCCACTTCACAAGCCCACACTTTATGTTGGAGTCATTGTGTGGGTGTAAATTGTGTGAGTAGGTGTGTGTTAGCAGGGGTAGAGTGAGGAGGGGAAAGCGCTGGAGAGCAGGAGACAGTGGCAAGACCAAATTAAGAGCACACAGATTTCAGAAAAGGAAGTGGTCATTGGATTCTCTGAAGGGCTCACAGTATTAAAGTCACAGGAACAATGCTGAGATATTATCATGTTAAATTTTCCAAGTCAAATGGTGAAGAGATGGAGGTAGGGGGAGGAGTTTCAGCTTCACCATGGCAGCAAAAAGGTTTTCAGAAGCCTGCGTGAAGCAGTTCTCTCTCAGAACTAAATGTACAGAATGTAAAAGACAACCAGAATTGGTTGTAAATGTCATTTGTCGTGAGATGGAAAGTAATCTCAAGATTTTTCCCATATTTAACCCTTGGCATTTTTGTGAAAAAGAGTTGCTGCCTCCCAGTGCCCATGCAGTGAATGTTTTCAAACATACCACCTCTCTTATTGCATAAAATGAGGTTTGGATTATTCTATCCCTATTTCTTTTTTTTTTTTTTTTTTTTTTTTAATGTTTCAGCTAACAAAATTCTAGTCAGGGGAAGACCCTGACTGGCATTTTTCTTTTATTTATTTATTTATTTATTTATTTATTATTATACTTTAGGTTTTAGGGTACATGTGCGCAATGTGCAGGTTAGTTACATATGTATACATGTGCCATGCTGGTGTGCTGCACCCACTAACTCATCATCTAGCATTAGGTATATCTCCTAAAGCTATACCTCCCCCCTTCCCCCACCCCACAACAGTCCCCAGAGTGTGATGTTCCCCTTCCTGTGTCCATGTGTTCTCATTGTTCAGTTCCCACCTATGAGTGAGAATATGCGGTGTTTGGTTTTTTGTTCTTGCGATAGTTAACTGAGAATGATGATTTCCAATTTCATCCATGTGCCTACAAAGGACATGAACTCATCATTTTTTATGGCTGCATAGTATTCCATGTCTATCCCTATTTCTTAACATCTACTTGAGGAGCTCAAGCATTTAATATATATTATCCTGCAATAAGTAAAAAATATTTTGAAGATACAAAATTGCGGCTCAGTAAAATTGAGTAGTTTGCTCAATGTCACACAAAAGGCTGAAGAAGAACCCAAATCTTTTGCTTCTTGATATAATGAATGGGATGCTGGATCCTGTTCCCTTACTCTGTAAAGACAGAACATGATTTTCTAATTTGGTGTTGGTTGTGTGCTTTTGTGGGCAGGAAAGAATGATGAGTCATTTTAGACTAAGAGCTACTTCCGGTATTGTTAAGGTCAGCTGATTAGACATTTTAGTTTCACCTCCCACCATAATTATCTTTTGCCATGTGATATAACATAGTCATCGATTCTAGGAATTATGACTCAGACATATTTGGGGAGCCATTATCATGCCTACAGCATACATCAATCAAAAATGGAGAGATATACAACTCAACAATAAAGTTTTAGACTTCAATATTGGGCTCTCAATAATTGATAGAATGATTAGACAGACAATCAGCCAGGATATATAAGACTTCTGTGCCTTATATGTATTTCTATACATATATCAAACAACTTGACCTAACTAACATCTATATAACACTCCACCAAACAACATAATACACACATACATATTCTTGCTTTGTGCAAGACCAACTGAGATTTATCCCAGGAATGCAAAGTTAGTTTAAAGCCAAAATTCAGTTATCATAATAGATACAGAACAGGCATTTCACAAAATTCAATACCCTTTTATGATAAAAACGCTCAACAAAGTTGTAGTAGAAGGGAACTTCCTCAATCTGAGAAAGGGCATCTATGAAAAACCTGCAGTTACCATCATCATCCTATTTCATGGTGAAAGACTGAATGCTTTTCCCCCAAAATCAGAAACAGGGAAAGGATGTCCATCTCACCAATTCTACTTCACATTGCACTGGAGATCTGGCCAGTACATAATTAATCATGTAATTAAAAAGAAGTAGAAAGCATTCAGCTAGAATGGAAGAAGTAAAACTTCACAAATGATCTAATCCTGTTTATAGAAAATCCTAAGGAGTTCCTGAAACACTTATTAGAACTGATAAACAAGTTCGGCAAAGTTGCAAAAGACGATACCAATATATGAAAATCAATTGTATTTATAGATGTATATATAAAGAATGAACAATCCAAAAGTGAAATTAAGAAGATAATTCCATCCAAAAGATTACCAAAAAGAATAAAAATTTAGGAACACATTTAACAAGAGAATTGCAAGACATATGCAATGAAAATTACAAAACATTGCTGAGGGAAATTAAAGAAAATTTAAATAAATGGAGAAGGTCCATGTTCATGAATTGGAAAACTTCTTATTCTTAAAAAGACAATTATTCCAAATTAATCAGTAGATTCAGAGCAGTCCCCATCAAAATTCCTGCAGGCTTTCTCTTTCTCTCATTTCTCTCACGAAAATTCATGAGCTGATCCTAAAATTTTTATGAAAAACCAAAAGACACAGAAGAGCTAAAATGATTTTTTAATAGAAATGTCGTGGACTTTCACTTTGCAATTTTAAAAACTTACTATAAAGCTATAGCAATCAAGACAAATCAAAAAATAAACAATAAGAAATGTTGGCAAGGATGTGGATAAACAAGAACTCTCATTTCCAAAGTGGTGTAGCCACTTTGGAAAATGGTTTGGCAGTTTCTTTAAAAGTTAAATATACTTCTCCCATACTACCTATCAATTCCACTCCTTGGTATCTATCCAAGCTAAATGAAAACATTTGTCCACACAAAAAACTCGTACACCAATATTCATAGCAGAAGCATCCATAAAAGCCAAAACACGGAAGCAAACCAAGTGTCCACAGATGAATGAATGGATAAACAAAATGTAGTATAGCCAAACAATAGAATATTTTTGGCAATAAAAAGAAATAATGATACATGCCACAACATGGAAGAATCTCAGAAACATACTATGTGTAAGAAGCCAGACACAAAAGACCACATATTGTATGATTCTTTTTATATGGAATGTCCAAAAAAAAAAAAAAAAAAGCAAATCTACAGAGACAGGAAGTAGATTAGTGGTTGCCTGGGACTGGAAAAGAGTGGGAAGTGACTAGAAATGGGCACAAGATTTCCTTTCAGGGCAGTGAAAATATTCTAAAACTGGGTGATGGGAATAATTGCACAACTCAGTACATTTACTAAAAATCACTGAATTGTGTACTTAAAGTGGATAAATTTTATGGCATATAAATTATATCTTAATAAATTTAGTTAATAATTCTAATAGAAATCAAATTCTCTATTTAGGCACAGAACACACTTCAGTTACTTTAGAGTATTGGCTAGTGGTTGCTGCCCATAAGGCAAGGCCCTTAGAGGCATCTTTTTATATAAAGGTAATAACTATAATAGCATTTCTTGAGTTCTTACTATAAGTCATACACTATCTTAAGCACTTGAAATGCATTTGTTCTTTTAATGCTCATAATAAATTTATGAGTTAAGTAACTTGTTCAAAGTCACACAGGTGGCCAAACCAAGATTCAAGTGTATGTCTGCCTGACTCTAGTTTTTGCTCTATATTCTCACATTCTTGAGTTCTTACGTGAAACTAGAAAAAAGAAGAAAAAAATCACCACCTTTAAAGAGGTCTAGAATACCTGATACCTGCTTAACAAACTGGCATAATAGCAATTATGATCACAGACTTCAAGACAAAGAAAATGAATTAGTCTCTAATGCTGTGTAAAAAAGGATCACTGCAGACTTAGTGGCTTAAAACAACAATAAACATTTAATATCTTCCACAGTTTACAGGTGTCAAGAATCTGGGGACAGCTTGGCTCAATGGTTCTAGTTCTGGTTTCTCATGAGGTTGTACTCAAGATACCAGCCAGGGCTGCAGTCAAATAAAGGCTCAACTAGGGCTGGAGCATCTGCTTCCAAGCTGGCTCACTCACACGCCTAGGAGGTTGGTGCTGACTGTTGGTAGGAGGCCTTAGTTCCTCTCTCCACATGGTCCTCTCTAGAGGGCTGTGTATGTGTTCCCATGACAAGGTTACTAGCTTCCTCCAGAGCAAACTGTCGAAGAGCCCAAGGTGGTAGCTAGGCTGTCTTTTATGATCTAACCTCAGAGGTCACACATCTGCAACGTCCTATTCAGTATAGGAAGGGTCTACACAAGGACTTGAATGTCAAGAGGCAGGGATCATTACAGTCCTCCTTGGAGGTTGGCTGACACAGCAAATGTTTAGCTCACTCTGCTAGGGCTGGGAGAGCTGGAACTGTCAAGCGTTTCATACCACATTTACCAGAGACATACACATAACAGTCCAAATAAAAAATACTCTAAAGTCACGGACAGCCACTTGTCTCTTTGGGCTGCAGCCCTGCTCTGTTCACTGCACATAGCAATCCGAGTGGACTCAGATAGTAAATGGGGAGCCAAAAATGTGGCTTTTGGTGCCTCTACAGGCCCCTCATCCTGTCCATCTGATTTCTTATCCTGGACATATCTCTTTGCACATCCCACGTCCCCTACTTCTTATCGAATGGGCCTGGTCCTATATTTCATCTTCTTAAATCTTTCGTTTCATCTAGAGCTTGGAAAGCTCTAAGTCTGGAATACTAATTCAAGGTAGTGGGTTAGAAACTCATTTGGTGGCTGGGAGCGGTGGCTCACGCCTGTAATCCCGGCACTTTGGGAGGCCAAGGCGGGCGGATCACGAGGTCAGGAGATCGAGACCATCCTGGCTAACACGGTGAAACCCCATCTCTACTAAAAATACATAAAATTAGCTGGGCGTGGTGGCTCCAGCTACTCGGGAGGCTGAGGCAGGAGAATGGCGTGAACCTGGGAGGCGGAGCTTGCAGTGAGCCGAGATCATGCCACTGCACTCCAGCCTGGGCGACAGAGCCAGACTCCTGTCTCAAAAAATAAAAATAAAAAGAAACTCATTTGTTATAGTTGCATTCTAACTGCCTTCTAAAGCTTTAACCCCCCAAAATGGATGCATATGGGAGTCTTGTCATTTGCAGGCAGAGAGGAAGCATTTCTGTTTCTTTAAATCATATCAAGTTGATTCAAACCATAGATTCATGCATTTATTCATTCAATCAGTCAGCCAACCAGTGTTTATTGAGTGCTTACTATGTACCAGGCACTTTCCTAGGTACTATATAAAACTCATCTTGCATACTATGAATGAATGGCAGCAAAACATGTTATAGGTTCCACAGCTGCAGAGTGTAGAAAGATCAAACGTAGCGCTCCTTCCTAAGGTTCCAAGGGAAGATACAGAGTCATCTTCAAGTAGAGCACTCTATGATATGCATACATTACTACTGGAAAGGTACATTTGTTAGCATCTCAGCCATACCTAGGAAAATCTTGTCAGCCAAAAAAAAAAAAATCAAATTAGTTCCTTTGAGTGCAGCTTTTTTAAAGTACATTTAAAATACCACCCCCATGAAAACTTCAAAAGGTACATTTCTGAACCCTATGAATATGAAAATATAATTCCCATCTAAGAGTTGATATTCTGCTTAAAATAAGGCAGCTAACAAATGTTGCCTCCTGAATAATTAGATATTACAAGTGTTAAGAGCTGTCAGGACAGGGTACCATAGTTATAGAAACCAGATAATTAAAATTGTCTTACATTCCTCAGCAACTTGTCTTTTCCTCATTAACAAAGAGAAGTAGAGGAACAGATCATTTATACAATCAACAAAAGCTCCTTAATGCTCACTCTGTACAGTAACTAACTGTGCTGGAATTTGGAACGCAGAGGTGGACAAAAAGACAGAGCCCAACGTCACTGAGCTTAAAATGCAGTAGGAAGGCATGAATCAAATAAATATTTCAGAAATGTATTCACAAGGGCAATGAGTGTAAGAAGGAAAAGATGGTCCAAAAATAATTTATGCTACCATGCACTTCAAAAACAACATTTTGTGACCAAGACTGTGCTCCTATTTTAGCATACAGGGAAGCAGTATAACATATTCATCTTGGAAAGTAAGTTCTAAAGTCTCACTACTTGAGTTCCAATTCCAGCTCCACCACTTAGAAGCTGCAAGACCTTGGGTAGTATAAATGCTCTCTCTAAGCTCCAGTTTCCTCATCTGAAAATAAAGCCTACTTTAAGGTGCCCTTGTGATAATTGAGATGATATCTGTCAAATCATACTGCCCGACATACAATGAATGTCCATAATTTTATTAACCGTGGCTTATTTAAGGTAATATTAAAATTACTTTCCATTCCTTGAAGAAACATTAGCATTATAAAAGAAGGTTTGGGTTTATATTTTCTCCACGTATTTATTCAACCATTTATTTATATCTTTGACATTTTTCTTGCCAAAGCTAAGGAGAATATAGAATACCACTTTATTTTTGTTGTTGTTTCGTTTTTCAAATGTATTTATTTTTAAATTGACATATAAAATTGTATGTATTTATCATGTAGAACATAATGTTTCAAAGTATATATACATTGTAGAATGGTTAACTCTAATCTAGCTAATTAATGAATGCATTACCTCACATAGTTGTCATTTTGTGGTAAGAACACTTAACATCTACTCTCTTAGCATTTTTCAAAAATATAATATATCATTATTAATGATAGTCACCATACTATACAACAGATCTCTTGAACTTATTCCTCCTAGCTAATAGTAATTATGTATACTTTCACCAACATCTCCCGAACTCTCCTCCCCGCAACCACCCTAGCTTCTGGTAGCTGCCATTCTTCTTTTTAATTCTATGAGATCAACTTTTTTAGATTCCACATATGAGTGAGAATATGTGGTATTTGTCTTGCTATGCCTGGCTTATTTCACTTATCATAATGTCTTCCAGGATCATCCATTTTGCTGCAAACAACAGAATTTCCTTCTTTTTTGTAACTGAACAGTATTCCACTGTGTATATGTACCACATTTTCTTTATTCATTCATCCACTGATGGACTCTTAGGTTGACTTAACATCATGGCTATTGTAAACAACACTGCGATCAACATGGGGGCACAGATATCTCTACAACATACTGATTTTATTTCCTTTGGATATACACCCAGTAGTGGGATTGCTGGACCCTATGGTAGTTGTATTTTTAATTTCTTCAGAAACCCCCATAATGTTTTCCAAAATGGTTGTACTAATTTATATTCCCACCAAGAGCATGCAAGCATTTCTTTTTCTCCACATCCTTTCTGAAAGTTGTCTTTTTGACAATAGCTACTCTAACAGGTGTGAACTTATCTCATTGTGGATTTGATTTTCATTTCCCTGATGATTAGTGATGTTGAGCATTTTTTCATATACCTGTTGGTCATTTGTATGTCTTGAAAAATGCCTATTTAAGTGATATGGTTTGGCTGTGTCCCCACCCAAATCTCATCTTGTAGTTCCCATAATCCCCATGTGTTGTGGGAGGGACCTGGTGGGAGGTAATTGAATCATGGGGGCGATTACCCCCATGCTGTTCTCGTGATAGTGAGTTCTCACGAGATCTGATGATTTTATAAGGGGCTTTTTCCCCTTTGCTCAGCACATCTCCTTCCTGCTGCCCTATGAAGAAGGTGCCTTTCTTCCCCTTTGCCTTCTGCCATGATGGTAAGCTTCCTGAGGCCTTTCCAGTCATGCATAACTTGAGTCAATTAAACCTCTTTTCTTTATAAATTACCCAGTCTTGGGTATTTCTTCATGGCAGCATGAGAATGGACTAATACATTAGGTCTTTTGCTCATTTTAAAAATCAGATTTCTTGTATTTTCGCTATTGATTTGTTAGAGTTCCCTACAATTTTGGTTATTAACCCCTTATAAGATGTATGGTTTGCAAATATTTTCCCCGTTCTTTAGGTTGTATCTTCTGTAAACCAAAAAGTATCTGAGACAGGTCTCAATCAATTTAGAGGTTTATTTTCCTGAGATTAAGGATCATGGCCCATGACACAGCTTCAGGTCGGGTCCTGAGAATATGTGCCCAAGATGGTAGGGTTATAAGGTGATTTTATACATTTTGGGGAGACAGAAGTCATAGGCAAAGACATAAATCAATATAGGTAAGGTATACATTGGTTCTGTCCACAAAGGTGGGACATCTCAAAGCAGGAGATCTTCTAGGTCGTAGGTACATTCAAAGGTTTTCCTGATTAGCAAATTGGTTGAGTTAATCCCTGCCTGAAGAGTTAAAAGTCAACTTGACTTAAGGTAAGGAAGTGGTTGTGGAATCCAAGATTCTTGTGATATAGATGAAGGCTCCAGGTAGCAGGCTACAGAGAGAATAGGTGGTGAATGTTTCTTATTGGACCTTAAAAGGTGTCAGACTCTTAGTTAATTCTCTCCTGGAACAGGAAAAGACCTGGAAAGGGAAGGGCATTCTCTACAGAATGTAGATTTCCCCTACAAGAGATGGTTTTGCAGGGCCATTTCAAAATATGTCAAAGAAACATATTTTAGGATAGAATACTTTGATTTCCTTTAGGGCCTGTTATCTGTCATGTGATGTTATACCAGAGTAAGGTTGGAGTTAGTATCTTTTTTTTTTTTTTAAGGTGTGCTCTTTTATTCAACTAGTCTCAAGTCAGTGTACAGGTAAGCACTGGCTGCCTCCACACCTCCACCCACTCCCAGCAAGACCAAAAACTTTCATACATGTCAAGTTGAGGGGCAAAAAAGGGGGGTCACAATGGCTGATCATTCAAAATAAAACAAAATTTAAAAAGTATTAAGGCGAAGATTAAAAATTTTTTGCATTACATAATTTATATGAAAGCAATGCTATCACCTCCCCTGTGTGGAGAGGACAGGAGCATTCTCCTTAGAGAGAAGTGGGGTGGCTTTTGGGAGGGCAAGGGACTTCCTGTAACAATGCATCTCATGATATTTGGAATGACTATTTACAAAAAGAACAATGTACAATCAAAGTCCTCAGCCACATTGTAGAACTTTGAGGGATGCTCGCTCCAACTGACTGCTGTCGCCTCCATCTTTCCAGTTTTCAAATCCTGAGTCAAGCTAAACAACAACAACAAATAATAATAATAATAGTAAGGCCACGCCAATCTCATCTTGTTTTCTGGTAAGTTGGGTTTTTGTCAAGAATGGGTGTAATGCAACTAAGTAACAGTCCGCCTAGAAGCACTTGCTGTGGGTGATGAACAGGCCGGCCTCTTGGTATTTGTGCTTGCTGATCCACATCTGCTGGAAGGTGGACAGGGAGGCCAGGATGGAGCCATTGAAACACACGGAGTATTTATGCACAGGAGGAGCAATGATCTTGATCTTTATTGTGCTGGAAGTCAGGACGGTGATCTCCTTCTCCATCCTGTCGGCAATGCCAGGGTACATGGTAGTGCCGCCAGACAGCACTGTATTGGCATACAGGTCTTTGCGGATGTCCACATCACACTTCATGATGGAGGTGAAGGTAGTTTCGTGGATGCCATAGGATTCCATGCCCAGGAAGGAAGGCTGGAAGAGGTACTGGGGCAGCGGAACCATTGGTTGCTGATGGTGATGACCTGGCCATTGAGCAGCTCCTAGCTCTTCTCCAGGGAGGAGCTAGAGGCTGCAGTGGCCATCTCTTGCTCGAAGTCCAGGGTGATGTAGCACAGCTTCTCCTTGATGTCAAGCATGATTTCCCGCTCAGCAGTAGTGGTGAAGCTGTAGCCGCCCTCCTTGAGGATCTTCATGAGGTAGTCGGTCAGGTCCTGGCCAGCCAGGTCCAGAGGCAGGATGGCATGGGGAAGGGTGTACCCCTCATAGATGGGCATAGTGTAGGTGATCCCATCGCTAGAGTCCATCACGATGCCAGTGGTACTGCCAGAGGCGTACCAGCCTGGATGGTCAAGTACATGGCTGGGGCATTGAAAGTCTCAAACATGATCTGGGTCATCTTCTCATGGTTGGCCTTGGAGCTCGGGGGCCTCGGTCAGCAGCATGGGGTGCTCCTCGGGAGCTGCACATAGCTTGTTGTAAAAGTTGTGGTGCCAGATCTCCATGTCGTCCCATTTGGTGACAATGCCGTGCTCCATGGGGTATTTCAGGGTGGGGTCAGGATGACTGTCTTGCTCTGGGCCTCATCGCTCATGTAGGAGTCCTTCTGACCCATGCCCAGCATCAAGCCCTGGTGCCATGGGCACCACATGATGGAGGGGAAGACAGCTGGGGGGCACCATCGCCCATGAAGACAGCCTTGCACATGCCAGAGCCTTTGTTGAAGATGAGAGCAGTGATATCATCATTCATGGTGATCTGGCAGTGGGTGTGGACTGGGGGTGGAGTGGGGAGGGTGAAGCTCTGTGCCTGCCAGGAAGATGCAGTCTCTGCAGTCTCCACAGTCTGGAGTTGGTATCCTATTGCTACAAAGAATCTGTTCTGTCACTCTTAGGATCTCTATTTTAATGGTAATGCTGAGTTGTGTCTAAACTCCAAAAGGGAGAGGGTATAATGAGGCATGTCTGACCCCAGTCTCCTTCCTGTCATGGCTTGAACTAGTTTTTGAGGTTTCTTTGGGATCCTCTTGGCTGAGAGGGAGATCCACTTACTCAGTTGGGAGGCTTGGAACTTTAATTTTAGTTTACACTTCAGTCTGTCAATTATTTCCTTTGCTGTGCAGAAACTTTTCCATTTGATGTAATCCCATTTGTCTATTTTTGCTTTTGTTACCTGTGCTTTGAGGTCATGTTAAAAAAAAAAGAGAAAAAAAAAAAAGAAAATTCATTGCCCAGGCAAATGTCTTAAAGCTTTCCTCCTGTTTTTGCTTCTAGAAGTTTCATAGTTTGGGGTCTAACATTTAAGTCGCTAAGCTTTTTTGTGAGTGGTTTTTATATGGTGAGAGATAAAGGTCTAATTTCATTTTTCTGCATGTGTCTATTCAGTTTTCCCAACACTATTTGTTGAAGAGACTGTCCTTTCCCTATTGTACGTTCTTGGCACCTTCATTAAAAATCAGTTTGCTATAAACGTGTGGATTTATTTCTGGGTTCTCTTTTCTGTTCCATTGGTCTATGTGTCTGTCTTTATGTCAGTACCATGCTGTTTTGATTACTATAGCTCTGTAGTACAATTTGAAGTCAGATAGTGTGATGCCTCCAGCTTTGCATTGTTTTTCTGTGTTTTGTTTTTGTTTTTTTGCTCCAAATTTCTTTGGCTATTCAAGGGCTTTCATGGTTCCATACAAACTTTAGTATTTTTTTCTATTTCTGTGAAAAATGTCATTGGTATTTTGATGGGAATTGCGTTGAATCTGTAGATTGCTTTGGGTAGTATGGGCATTTTAACAATTTTAATTCTTACAATCCGTGAACATAGGATACCTTTCCATCCTTTTTATGTGTTCTTCAATTTTTTTTTCAGCAATGTTTTCTAGTTTTCAGTGTAGAGATCTTTCATCTGCTTGGTTAAATTTATTCCTAAGTATTTTAGTTTTTGTAAATATTATAAATGGAATTTTTATTTATTTTTCTGATAGTTTGCTATAAATGTATAAAAATGCTACTGAATTTTGCATGTTGATTTTCTATCCTACAACTTTATTAAATGTGTTTATTAGTTCTAACATTTTTTGATGGAATCTTCAGAGTTTTCAGTGTTTAAGATTGTGTCATGTGCAAACAGGGACAATTTAACTTCCTCCTTTCCAATTTGGATGACTTTTATTTGTTTATCTTACCTAATTGCTCTGGCTAGGACATCCAGTACTATGTTGACTGTAAGTGGTAACAGTAGGCATCTTTGTGTTGTTCCAAATCTTGAAAAGCTTTCAACTTTTCCCACTTTTAGGGTATTAGCTGTGGATTTATCATATATAGCCTGTATTGTGTTGAGGTACATTCCCTCTGTACTTGATTTGTTGAGGGTTTTTATCATAAAGAGATGTTGAATTTTGTCAAATGCTTTTTCTGCATCTATTGACATGATCATATGGTTTTTGTCCTTCATTGTATTAATGTGATGTATCACCTTTACTGATTTACATATGTTGAACCATTCTTGCATCCCTGGGATAAATTTCATTTGCTCATGGTGGATAATCTTTTTAATGTGCTGTTGAATTTAATATTTTATTAAAGATTTTCAAATATCTATTCATCAGGGATATTGGCCTGTAGTTTTCTTTTTTGGTTGCGTCCTCATCTGGTTTTAGTATTGTGGTAATGCTGGCCTTGTAAAATTAGTTTGGAGGTATCAGTTTGTTCTCACATTGCTATAAAGAAATACCTGAGACTGGGTAATTTATAAAGAAAAGAGATTTAATTGGCTCACAGTTCCACAGGCTGTACAGGAAGTATGATGCTGGCATCTGCTCAGCTTCTGGGGAGGCCTCAGGAAACTTACAATTATGGCAGAAGGCAGAGGGGAGCACACATATCACATGGCTGGAGTAGGAGCAAGAGAGAGAGGGGAAAGGTGCTACACACTTTTAAACAGCCAGAGCTCACAAGAACTCACTCACTATCACAAGAACAGCACCAAGTTGATGTAACAAACCATACATGAGAAATCCGCCTCTGTGATGCAGTCACCTCCCACCAAACACCAACTTCAACATTAGGGATTACAATTTGACATGAGATTTGGACAGAGACACAGATCCAAACCATATCACTCCTCTTCAATTTTTTGGAAGAGTTTGAGACTTCAAGTTACTGTTTCTTTAAATGTTTGGTAGGATTCAGCTGTGAAGTCATCATGTCCTGGGCTTCTCTTTGATCGGAAACTATTTGTTACTGAGTCAATCTCCTTATTCATTATTAGTCTATTTAGATTTTGTATTTCTTCATAATTCAATCTTGATAAGTTGTATGTGTCCGGGAATTTACCTGTTTTCTAGGTTATCCAATTTGTTGGCATATAATTCTTCATAATAATTTCTTATGATCTTTTGTTTCTATGGTATCAGTTGTAATGTCTCTTTTTGTACCTCTAATCTTATTTGAGTCTTCTCTCTTTTTTTCTTAGTCTAGCTAAAGGTTTGTCAATTTTATACTTTTCTTTTCCTTTTTTTTCTTTTTTTTTTTTTTGAGACAAAGTCTCACTCTTGTAGCCCAGGCTGGAGTGCAATGGCACGATCTCAGCTCACTGCAACCTCCACCTCCAGGGTTCAAGCAATTCTCCTCTTGCCTCAGCCTCCTGAGTAACTGGGATTACAGGCGCCTGCCACCACACCTGGCTAATTTTTGTATTTTTAGTAGAGACGGGGTTTCACCGTGTTGGCAGGCTGGTCTCGAACTCCTGACCTCAGGCGATCCGCCTGTCTTGGCCTCCCAAAGTGCTGTGATTACAGGCGTGAGCCACCACCCCCGGCCTTGTTTATCTTTTAGAAACAGCAACGCTTTGTTCCATTTATGTTTTCTATTGTTTTTCTAGTTTCTATTTCATTTATTCCTGCTCTGATCTTTATTATTTACTTCCTTCTACTAATTTTGGGCTTAGTTTCTTCTTGTCTTTCCAGTTCCTTGAGGTTCAAGGTTAGGTTATTTATTTGAGATCTTTCTTCTTTCTTAATATAGGTGTTTATTGTTATAAATTTCTTTCTTAGAACTGCTTTTGCTGTATCCCATAGGTTTTGGTATGTTGTGTTTTCATTTTCATTTATCTCAAGAAAAGTTTTAATTTCCCTTTTAATTTCTTCATTGACCCATTGGTTGTTCAAAGCATCTCTTCCCAGGTGCTGCATTTTGTCACCTGGACCTTAAGAAGCACTGTTTGTCCCTCCAAGTAATATATAGACCCTTGTGAGAAAACCTCCTTTAGTTTCTAATTAGAATCCCCCTCTGCTCATGAGCCTCGGACTTTGTCCCTGGCAACAAACTGGAGAGAAAACCATGTTTTCCTCCCGCATCACATGCTGCTCATGTCCTACCCATAGCTTGTCAGCCCTTGCCAACTGCCAACATCTGCATCTTTTTGCCTGAGATTTCTTCAGTAGCCTGCCTTCCCTGCTTATGGACAAGTTTCTTGCATACCAATGACCCACAAGTATAGATGTAGATAACTCTGCTGCTTGTGTTCTACATTGGCTTCTAGAGTTCCCCAATATAATGGAGCTCTAATTAACCATGGTGGTAACTAGCTTAATAAAGCACCATTTATTGGCTCTCTTCTTACCTGTCTCACTCCTCCACTCTCTTGTTGGTATTTCTTAGGATTATCTCCCAAATAAACTCTTTGCACTAAAATCTTTGTCTTAGGATCTACTCCTTGGAAAACCTACACTAAGTTGCCTCCTCATCTCTCAGTCTTTCTCTCCAGGAACAAAGAGCACAGACCCACATCCCCCATGTAAAATCAACACATGCCAACAGATGCTTGAGGAACTACCAGTTCCTCAGTCATAATCAGGCTTTGAATGCAACTCAGCCCCTCTGTTACAAATATAAGTATCCTCTCATATACAGAGGTCCTCTTCTTATATCCAGAATTTTGCCTGGATTGGGTGTCCCGTCTATACACTTCTCAGGTTCCTGTAATTCCTCAATTGTCATAATGGCAATATTGTATTATATTAACATGTTGTATTAACCATTGATGGCATCACACTCTAAGATCTGTGAGGGCAAAGACCATGTCTGTCTTGTTTACCATTTATACCTATTATGTATGATAGTGTATGGTGCAGAGTCAATCCTCAATAAGCGTATGTCAATTTCATCTAAATTTCCAGGGAATGATAAAAGCCTGACACCTCAGATAGCCTAAAATCAGGGGAAAGGAATAAAGTCATTAATAATACCACTTGTGGAATGTCAGCAATATGCCTGGCCCTATGTTAAGTAATTTACAAGCATTATTGTATTGGTTACTCATATTAACCCCATGAGATAAGTTCCACTATTCTCATTTTAGAGTTGAGGAATCAGAAATAAAGTTCACCCCTGCCAGAGATACCCTTCTAAGTAGCAAAACTGGAATTAAACTCAGATCTTTCTGATTCCAAGAGTGAGCTTATTAAGTGCTAGACTGTCTCTGTTGAGAATCTCACAAGACTGTTCTGCTTTAAGCACCATCACAGGCAAAGGACTATTTATTGATAATAGCGATAGTGTAATGACCATTAAAATGAGTATAGTGGGTTGAATGGTGGTCCTCAGATGATATGTCCGTGTCCTAATTTTCAGAATCTGTGAATGTTATCTTATTTGAAAAAGGGATTTTTGCAGATATAATTAAATTAAGGATCTTGAGATGTGAAGCTCATCCTTGATTATCTGAGTAGGCTCTAAATCCAATGACAAGTAGTCTTATAAGCAACACAAAGAGGAGGAAGACAGAAAAGACGGCATTGTGATCACACAACCAGAGACTGGAATGATGCAGCCACAATTCAAGGAATGCCTGGAGCCACCAGAAGCTGGAAGAGGCAAGGAACAGATTCTCCACTAGAGACTTCTGAGAGAGTGTGGACCTGACAACAGCTTGATGTCAGACTTCTGGCCTCCAGAACTGTGAGACAATAAATTTCTGTTGCTTTAAGCCACCAAGTATGTGGTAATTTATCCACTTAAGTCCAATACCTTATGCCTGGGTTATGTGGCATTCTACTGACTCTGGCCAGACCAGATATTTCTCTGGCCAGCCCACAGCATAATTGTGTGGCAAGCTGGAATGCTAGGCTGTCAATGGAAATCTCTGAATGTCTGCAATATGTCTCTCTCTAGTGCAGGAGATCACAGGGTCATGAAACTTAAGAGATGATAGGGATCTTGAAGAGCATGTGGTTTGACCTCTTCCCTAGGCAGGAATTCTGTTTTCCAGAGTTACTAGTAGTTAGCCAATCAGCCTCTTTTTGAACACTTCCCCAATGAGTAGTGTACTTCTCTCATACCATATCCCTCTTCATTTATGGACAACTTTCACTGGAGAGTTCTCAACATCGCTGAGCCCTAATTTTCCCATTACATTTTCCATCCAGTTACCAAAATTCTATCTTGAAGACCCATAAAAGTAAGTCCTAATTCTTCTTTCATATTAACAATTTCTCAAGTTATTGAAAATACCTGTTATGTTCCTCAACTATCTAGCAACTAGCCCCGTTCCACTTACCATTACTCAGGTGAAGTCATTTTTAAACCTCTCACCATATAACATTCTTCTCATTTATTCATACAATTTAAAATATGGCACTGAGGGCTGGGCATGGTGGCTCACGCCTGTAATCCCAGCACTTTGGGAAGCCAAGTCAGGAGGATCACTTGAGCCCAGGAGTTTCAGACTAGCCTGGGAAATATAGTGAGACCCTGCCTCTACAAAAAATTTTAAAAATTAGCCAGGCATAGTGGCATACATCTGTAGTCCCTGCTATTTGGGAGGCTAAGGTGGGAGGATCGCTTGAACCCAGGAGGTTGAGGCTGCAGTGAGCTATGATCACGTTACCGCACTCCAGCCTGGGCAACAGAGCAAGACCCTGTCTCAAAAACATCTATATATAGCACTGAGAACAGAACACAATCTACACATAACTCAAGCAGGGGAGAGTGGGACCATTACCTTCCTTATTTTAGGTTTAATTCGTGCATCCTAAGACTGCATTCACATTACAGAGAACGGTGTCATATGATTGACTCATTCCCACCTTCCTGGCAGCTGAAATCTAAGAGTTTTACAGAATTTCTGTTAAAACTGATCGATTTTGGAATCTATAGGAAGTGTTTTTTTATTCACTTCCGGAATTGCCTCTTGTTTGTTTCAGCTAATTTTTCCAAGCTGTCACAATACTTTTAATGCTAATTTATCATCTGGTATATTAGCTTGCTTTGGCTGACTCTCATTCCCATGTTCCTCATACCTGGAACCTAACACTCTGTCTCCAGGCTCTGGTTTAAACCCTTCCTTGCTGGACTCTTAGAACATGCTCACACACTCCTATTATAAGCCATTTCTCCTTACCTTTGACTCTTCTCAAATCATAACAACCAATTTCTGGGCCAGGGCTCCAATCTCTAAAATATCTTCCTGCTCTGATCTTCTTTCATTCTATTATGTCAGAAACTCGCAAGTACTCAAACCTATTGAAACATAATAGGATGCATGTAAGTGCAAGGGGCAGCTAGCACCTTACGAGACCCAGAAAGACAACCGACATTTCATAAATGGCATCAAAGAAGTATGCTGGGTGTGACCCTGGGAAATTACAGCATCTTTAAGAAGGTTCACAGCAAGGCTTTGGCAACCTTTTTGGATTCTATTCTCTGAGCTGCAGGTATGAACTTGAAGAACCTAAAAGCAGCTCTCATAGGCCTAGTGGACTAGTTCCAAAGTGCTAGGGGCATCATCATCTGACATTATCAAAACTGACTCAGTAAGAAGGGTCCAGAGTTCAGTAAGGTTGATGGGCATAACAAATAGTATCTTGTCAACACTTTGCAGTTGCTCTTTTTTAAACTAAAAGGCATGTTGATAAGAGAGGTGAATGGGAGTGGCAGGGAGATATCACATGCTTGGGAGAAAAGAAATCCTGTTTCATGCCACCATTTCTGATTATTTTTCTCCATTTCATTTCTGAAAAAAAAGTGTGAAAGGAATACTTCATGGTGGTGAGATAATGTAAGAAAAATAGAGGAAAAAAACTACTATTTAAAAGCTGCTTTATTGTTATTTTCCAGATTTTTACGTTACTTATGCTATTGAGATGCTGTCCATTTTAAAAGTATTTATGACAGATGATGGAATTGAAGAGCTAAAAATAATAAAATTTAAGCAAGTCCCATCAACTCACACAATGATACTTTATATCTACATAGCATTTTACTGTTCTCAAAGCACTTTTTCATGCATGAAAACCTCACAACAACCTCATGGGATTACCATTATTATCACTGCTTCAAGATGATATTTAGTAAAGTGAAGAGACTCACCCAAGTTCATAAAAGTAGTGTGCAGAGACAAAACTTGGACTTGAACCAATATATTCCAAGCAGTGTTCTTTACACCATGACACAGTTATCTTGAAAGAAAAAGAATGAATCGTTGCTAGCATAGCTCCCTTAAAAAACTGCAATTATCTTTAGATTTCATAGCAAAGGAGTGGAGATTCTCTTCAGTTATACATATATGAAAATAAAACAATTCTTCTCCAAGTCTTCCATCCCAATTAGTCTCTCTCAGTCCACAAAGATGTCTCTAACTACTTTTTAACAATTCAACGTAACAAATATTTAGTGAATTCCAGCAATGAATAGGTGCTATGCTAGCACAGCAGAAATTCAGTTATCTTGGCTTTTAGAAATCTTACCAACTAGTGGAGGACACAGTTGTCTTAGATATATATTGCAGCAAAACAGACTATCCCAAGATTTCGTGGTTTGAAAACAACCACTTATTGTTGCTCATGATTCCTTAGGTTGGCTAGAATGTGCTGGACAGTGCTTCTTCTTCACTGCCATTCAATGGTCCCAACACCAACATCAGGTTCAATGAGAAGGACTCACAGAACTCAGAAAGGCTGTTATATTCATGGTTAAAATTTATTACAGTGAAAGGATAGAGCAAGGTGCAGGAAAGACCAGGCATGGGCTTCTAGTTTTTCCCTCCCAGTGGAGTTTAGAATAAGGACAGCACTTAGTTCTCCCAGAAATGATGTGTAGCAATATGCACGGAATTTTGCCAACCAGAGAAGCTAACTAGAGCTTTTCTGTCCAGAGTTTTTACTGGGGCTTGGTAATGTAGGCATGGCTCCTACACAGCTGACCCTATTCTACAGCTCCTCCAAACTCAAGCTGATATACTACACAGCCCAAGGCCCCTACCACAAATGACATTATTTGCAAAAAAATCGAGTGTGGCCTATAACACCCAGGTTAAATAATAAATAAAAATACTCTTTTCAAGCACGACCAAACTTTCTTTTGGCAAGGTTAATTCTTTGCTACATATCCACATAGTGTCTGCTGGGACTACAGACATTTGGAGACTTGATTAGACTGAAACATCCAAAATGGCTCACTCAGATGGTGACAGTTAGTGTTGGCTATTGGCTGGGAGCTCAGCTGGGGCTGTCAAACTAGAACATCTTATACACGGCCTCTTCACATAACTTGGCTATCTCATAACACGGCAAGTGGATTATAAGAGGAAGCCTTCCAAGCATACAAAAAGAGAAGTTGCAGATCTCCTAAGGCCCATCCTTGGAATTTCCAGTGTCATTTATTCTGTATTCTACTGATCAAAGCAAGTCACAGACTAGGCCAGATCAAGAGGAGGGGAAATAGTCTCCATCTCTTGGTAGGAGAAGTAAAACATAATTTACAGCCATATTTAATGCATGAAACAGCAGATACATTTCTTTCTCAAGGGACAAAGTTCCCCAAACTACAGTGACACTGCTCTAAAGACTCACTGTGAATGCTTGTTGGAACAACACAGCTAGAGAGAAGTCTGAATCCTACTCTGGGATTTCAGAACTGCAAAGGAATTGGAGCCAAGGACAGACCACATTGGTAGGCCATATAAGAGTGTATAAGAGGCATACACTCTGGGCCAGGCGTGGTGGCTTACACCTGTAATCCCAGCACTTTGGGAGGCCAAGGTGGGTGGATCACGAGGTCAAGAGATCGAGACTATCCTGGCCAACATGGTGAAACCCCGTCTCTACTAAAAATACAAAAATTAGCCAGGCATGGTGGTGCACACCTGTAGTCCCAGCTACTTGGGAGGCTGAGGCAGGAGGATCGGTTTAACCTGGGAGGTGGAGGTTGCAGTGAGCCAAGATTATACCACTGCATCCCAGCCTGGTGACAGAGCAAGACTCTGTCTAAAAAAAAAAAAAAAAGACATACACTCTATGTGACAAGCTGGAGGAGAGGTCGTGAGTGCTTTGTAGTCTGCAGCTGCTGATTGCAGTCAACGGAAGACAAATGCATATATACATACATAGGAATACATACATACTAAACAACCACATAAAACTGTCACTTTACCAATGTCCCTGATGATCCCAAGAAAGCTACTGTCTCTATGCCCCTTTCCGGGACATAAACCAGTTGCTACAAACTTTAAACATTTAAGGGTCTTAGTTTTGCAAATCTGTACCACTGAACTGGCTTCACTAGTCCTAAATTTAGCTTTGGCCACATGAGGAAGGCCTTGAAAACCAACTGTACGTGTGACAGCTCCATGAGACAGGCATTTTCTGGATTCCTTTCAACCCTAAAAGAATTTGATAAAACAACAAAATGGTTCACCAAAATGACCAAGCAACCACAAGTTCAAGACACCATTTCCAGTTCTAGTTTAAGAGAAGACTTTTTTATGGCTTTAGTTAGTGATGCCCTACCTCATTAAAAAAGAGATCAAATTTTCAAAATAAATGAAGAGGATTTCTTAAGCATCCTAACAATAGCATGTTAAACATTGATATAACTGAAAGAAGAAACAGATAAATCCACAATTATAGTTGAAGTCTTCAACAATCCTCTCTCAATAACGGATAAAACAAGCAGACAAAATCAGTAAGTATATACATTATTTGAACAGCACTATCAAATAACTTAACCAAATAGACGTTTACAAAACACTCCATCCAACAAGAGCAGAATACACATTTTTCTTAAGTGCACAGGGAATATTCACTAAAATAGGCCACATTCTGAGATATACAACAAATCTTAATAAATTAAAAAGAATAGAAATCATACAAAAAACATTTTTAGACCAACCGTAACAAAATTAAGCTAGAAATCAATAACAGAAAGCTATCTGGAAAATCACCAAATAGTAATAAATTAAATAATACCCTTCTATGTAATCCATGGGTCAAAAGAAGTCTAAAGGGAAATATTAAAATATTTTAACTGAAATAAAAATAAAAGCACAACATATAAAGATTTGTGGTGCTACAACATGGATGAATCTTAAAAATATTGTACTAAGTAAAATATGCCAGCATGAAAGGACAAATATTATATAATTCCACTTGTGTAAGGTACCTGGTATAGGCAAATTTATAGATACAGAAATTAGAACACAGGTCAGCACATCTAAGGGTAGGAAGAAATGAGGAGTTTAATGGGGATAAGTTTCTGTCTGGGATGATGAAAAAGTTCTGGAAATGGAGAGTGGTAATGGCTGTACAACATTGTGAATGTACCTAATGCCACTAAATTGCACACTTAAAAGTGGATAAAATGGTAAATTTTATGTTATGCACATTGTACCACAATTTTAAATGTATTAAAAAATTAGTGGGATCCTGATAAATTAGTGCTTAGAGGGAAATTTACAGCATAACATTAAATACAAATATTAGAAATGAAGAAATATCTAAAATCAATAGCCTAAGCTTATAATTTAGGAAACTAGGAAAAGAAGAGCAAATTAAATAAAGCAACCTGAAGGAAAGAAGTAATTAAAAAATAGAGAAAATCAATAAAGTTAAACCTGGCTCTTTTGAAAAGATGAGTAAAATTGGTAAATTTTTAGACAGCCTAACCAAGAAAGTAAAAAAGAAAAGACACAAATTATCAATATCAGGAATAATAGAGGGAGTTCACAGCCAATCACACAAACATTAAAAGCTTAATAAGGGAATGCTATGAACATCACTATGACCATAAATTCAATAACTTAGATAAATTGGGTCATTTTCTTGAAAAACACAAACTACCAAATATCGCTCAAGTTGAAAGAGATAACCTGAATAGCTCAATATCTATTGAAAAAATGCAATTGATAGTTTAAAACCTTCCCAGAAAAAGAACTACTGGCCCACATGGTTTCATTGATGAATTCTACCAAGTAGTCAAGAGAGAAACAATATCAATACTACATAATCTCTCATGGAAAATAGAAGGAAGAAACACTTCCCAACTCATTCAATGAGGTTAGCATTATCCTAATAACAAAGCCAGACAATGATATTACAAGAAAAAAGACCACTACAGATGACTATGTCTCATGAATATAGATACAAAATTTTTAAACAAAATATTAGCAATTTAAGTGCAACCATGTAGATAAAAAGGACTATATATCAAGACAAGGTGTGGTTTATCTCAGGAATACAAAGCTGCTCCAACATTCAAAAATCTATATTAAAATTTTTGAAAACATATTAAGAGACTAAATAAGAAAAACCATATGATTACATCAACAGATGCAGAAAAGGCTTTCAACAAAATTTAACATCCATTTATGATTTTAAAAAATTTCAACAAACTAGGCATAGATGGCAACATTCTTAACCAAATAAAGGTTATCTGCAAAAACCCATAACTAACATCATAATTTGTCACAGCCTGATGGCTTCTTCTTGCTCACTGCCCTGAAAAAAAATCAATGAGAACAGCAGGTGTTGCAGCTAAGAAAGAGTTTAATCTCAGGGCTGGCCAAGCAAAGAGAACAGGGAGAAATTTCTCAAATCTGTCTTTCTGAGAATTCAGAGGGTAGGATTTTTTTAAGGGTACTTTGGCAGGCAGGGGGCTGAGGAACTGGAACAATTGATTAGCTGGGGATGAAATCACAAGGGGCATCTAAAACTGGCTTCGTGCAGCTGAGTCAGTTCCCAGGAGGGGGGTGCTTCTCAAAATCTGATGGCATCTCTCGGTGTACCAAAACGCTAAATCTGAAAAATATCTCAAAGATCAGTTCTTTAGGTTTCACAATAGTGATGTCATCTATAGGAGTAGTTAGTGAAGTTAGAAATCTTGTGACCCCTGGTAACGTGACTCTGGGGCAGTAAGCAACTTATAGGAAAACACGCTAAGCAATGGAAGGTGATTGTTTAACTCTGCCCATTCTTTAGCAAAGTTCAAGCCCCTACCATAATTTTAAACTTGCCTTGTGAATGTGGCATCAATCTTCAAATAAGGAGGGGGTCAGTTTCCTTTGTCTCAAAGTTTAACTGTAAACTAAATTCCTCTCATAGTTATCTTGGCCTCTGTGCTCGTATAAGAAAAAAAAATTAGCTTGTGACATTAGAAACAAGATGGAGCGGAGTCAGTCGTGTTAGATTTCTCTCATTACTTATAATTCTGCAAAGGTGGTTTTAATAATTAATGGTGAGAGACTGAATCCTTTCCCCCAAGATCAGGAACAAGACAAGGATGTCTTCTCTCACCACTCCTATTGAAAATTGTACTGGAATTACTAGTTAATGCAATAAGGCAAGGGTAAGAAATAAAAGGCATACAGACTAGGAAGGAAGATATAAAATTGTCTTTAGTCCCAGATGACATGATTATATGTGTTAAAAATCCGCAAAAATCTACAAAAACAACTATCATAAAAATGCTTCGATAAGCAATTATGAATATTCTTGAAAGAAATTAAAAAATAGAAAATCTCAGCAAATAAATATAAAATATAAAGAAAAAACTAAAGGAAATTTTAGAACTGAAAAATATATTGACCAAAATTAAAAACTCATTGGAAGGGCTCAATAGTAAAATAGAAGTGACAGAGGAAATTATCAGTGAATGTTAATATAGATCAAAACAAAGAATCCAATCTGAACAACAGAGAGAAAATAGATTGGACAGAGAAAGAGAGAGAGAGACCTGTGGGAAAATAACAAAAGATCTAACACACATCATCAGAATTCCAAAAGAAGAAAAGAAAGACTGTGGGGTTGAAAAAATATTCAGAGAAATAATGGCTAAATTTTTCCCAAATTTGCTTTTAAAAATACCCATAAACCTACAGATTCAAAAAGCTGAGCAAAACCCAAATAGTATAAACTCATATTCATACCCAAATATATTTAAATCAAATTTCTAAAAACTAAAGACAGAAAACGTCTGCTTTAAATTGTGCTTTAAATTGGAAACTCAGAGAGATCTGCTTAACTACTTCCTTCTGAAAAATGGAAGGCAGTAATTAGAAACAAGGGTGGAAGATCTGTGTTCATTCTTATTTGTTACAAAATAGGATAATGATTCATGTTTTTCTTCAATATCAAAACAGCATTTAAACCAAATGTATTTACTTATTTATATCCAGCCTTACTCAAAGAAATGAGACCAGTCACAAAAACAAATATACTTAAATATTTAACCCAGCTATTTGGTTTTATTAAATCTGGAAAGATCTCAAACATTATTTAGCTTGTGTGGTTGGCAGAATAGTGCCCTCCCCTCCCAGCCCAAAGACATTGGCTTCCTAATCCCCACAATCTACAAATACATTATGTTACATGACAAAGGGAATTAAGGTTGCTAATCAACCTTAATAGGGTTGATTATCATAGCTTATCTGGGTGAGCCCAGTGTAATCACAAGAGTCCTTAAGAATGGATGAGGGAAGCAGAACAAGAGGTCAGAGTGATGCGAATAGAGAAGGATCGAACCTGCTGCTCTTGGCTTTGAGGCTAGAGGAAGGGGACCCACCGTGAGCCAATGAATGTGGGTGGCCCCTAGAAGCTGAAAAAAGCAATAAAATTAATTCTCCCCAGAGCCTCCGGAAAGAATGCAGCCCTACCAACACCTTGATCTTAGTTCACTGGAACTACATTGGACTTCTGACCTCCAGACCTATAAGATAATAAATTTGCATTGCTTTAAGCTACGAAGTTTTTGGTAATTTGTTACAGCCACCATAGAAAACTAATACAACTAAGGAAATGTTTCTCCAAGCTCACATTTGAAGTTAATAGAAATTTAAATCAGCCTTACAAATAATTGTTTTCCCTTTATGATCAAACATTGGTATCTTACTTCGTTTTCTTGCGACAACATGGACACACATTCATTTGCAAACATAATTTGGACCCATTTTTTTTTCCCCACAGCTTAAACTTTTAGGAAGGCAAAACCTTTAGGAAGCATTCTTCTACAATTAGCCAACGTCAGATTTGAATGGCATTCTTAAAGACCATCTAATTTTATAAACAGAAATTTAAATTGTAGAAAACATTAAGAAAATAAAATTGTTATAGATGAATATCATATTGCTGTTGGGAATACCGTTAGACATTCTGAATTAGAATACTGATGGAAATGGCATGACTTTTTGTTTGATTGACTAATGCTAGATTTTACCTCTGGAAAACATTTCCAAAAACATTTGCAAATAAAAAGAGCAAAGCCATTAGCTGTTTACTAAATGGGCCTTTAGTCTGGTTTATAGCTTAATGCCCTCCCACCCAACACAGCTGCAGACACACACACACAGAATTTTTTCCTACAGGAAAAGGCATAAATTTCTGAAGAGTTAAAATACATTGGGAGATACTACAGATAAGAATCTGCTGTGATGGAAGTAAAATGGGAATTTGTGTAACTCAAAATAGCTGATATATCTATAATCCTTAATATTTGTTTGTGAAATATGCTATATACAATACTGCATATAAAGCGTTCTTACCAAAAAAAAAAAAAAAAACCCTCAAACCCAA
Source organism: Pongo abelii (assembly GCF_028885655.2). Lineage (NCBI taxonomy): Eukaryota > Metazoa > Chordata > Mammalia > Primates > Hominidae > Pongo > Pongo abelii. Next base: position 46,648,017 of record NC_072008.2, read on the forward strand.
ATCTAATCAAGCCTCTATTTCAAATAACATTTTATAGGAAGTACAGAGGACAAGAGAACATATTAAATGACAAATCAGTTGCAAGAAGAGAGAGAGATTATAGATTTCAAGAGATCTAAAAGCCTATTAACCAAATTACAATGTGTGGACCTTATCTGGACCCTGATTCAAAAAGCAAATAATTTATGCTATGTATGAGAAAATTTTTAATTTGAACACTTAATGGATACTTGATGATGTTAAAGAATTTTTGTTACCTTTTTCTAAGTGTGATAACAGTATTGTGGCTGTATATTTTCTTAAATTCTTACCTTTTAGAGATACATACATGCTGAAATATTGGTAGATAAAATAATATGACATCTGAGATTTGCTTCCAAAAAATATGGGAGGTAAAAATGGAGATGGGGACATAAATGAAACAAGATTGCCCATGAATTGAAAGTTATTGAAGCTGGGTAATGAGTCAGTAGGTTTTCATTATACTATTCTGTCTACGTTTTTCTGTTTGAAATTCTGTTTGAAATAATAAAGAGGTTTTTTTAAATAAATGCTTTTAAAATTCTATATGATGTTTTACACATACAATTTTCATTCCTTATCACCATTCACTGGGGAAACATTGAAATAAAATCACTTTTTGCTAAAGTAGACAGTTGCTGTAAGTGCTGAGTGGTATAGGGCACAAAAGTGTGTTGGGAAAAGGCAAACTTTTTTTATTTTTGGTTTGTTTTGCATGTTTAATGAGAATAAAAATTCCACTTTGGGGGTAAACCATACCCAGCTTTTTTCACTCCCCTCCTAAAGGATGCTTAATATTTTCAGTTGTGCTTTGTATTTGGTAATTTAATCTCAGCAACAGATGGGGGTACCCACTACTGAGGAGTAAGAAAGAGTATTCTACTATGCAGCTGTAAAAAAGGATGAATTCATGTCTTTTGCAGGAACATGGATGAAGCTGGAAACCGTCGTTCTCAGCAAACTAACACAAGAGCAGAAAACCAAACACCACATGCTTTCTCTCATAAGTGGGGGTTGAACAATGAGAACACATGGACACAGGGAGGGGAACATCACATACCGGGGCCTGTCGGGGGATGGGGGGCTAGGGGAAGGATAGCATTAGGAGAAATACCTAATGTAGATGATGGGTTGATGGGTGCCGCAAACCACCATGGCACGTGTATACCTATGTAACAAACCTGCACATATATCCCAGAACTTAAAGTATAATAAAAAAAAGAAAGAGTATTCTTCTCCTCCTATACATTCTATTAAGTACTCCTGTACACTAAGTGTTACCAATACTCCTGTACACTGAGTGCTGCCAAACACCAGGGGTTGGTCTAGGTCCTGCTCTTTGCCACACAAAAAAACAATCACTGAGAGAATGACAGGGAAGAAGGCTTTACTCGGGTGCTACAGCCAAGGAGAACAGGAAATAAAGTCTCAAATTTCCAACCAACTAGAATTGGAGGTTTAAATAGCAAGAAAGGCAGGAAAATAGGAATTAGGGAGGGCTAAGGAAGCAGCCATGATGAATGAGGGGTCTGGCATCTCATTGTCTGGATGTGGTGATCTGGTGAGTTTCAGTTCCTTGCCTGAGGGTCAGTTTCCTGAGGAAGTCTGTTAGTCCGTTTTCACATTGATATAAAGATACTGTCTGAGACTGGGTAATTTATAAAGGAAAGAGGTTTCATTGACTCACAGTTCCACATGGCTGGGGAGGCGGCATGAAACTTACAATTGGCAGAAGGCAAAGGGGAAGCAAGCACCTTCTTCACAAGGTAGCAGGAGAGAGAGAGAGTGAGGGGGGAAATGCCAAATGCTTTTAAACCATCAGATCTCGTGAGAACTCCCTCATTATCACAAGAAAAGCATGGGGGAAACTCCTCCCGTGATCCAATCACCTCCCACCAGGTCCTTCCCTCAACATGCAGGGATTACAATTCGAGATGAGACTTGGGTGGGGACACAGAGCCAACCCATATCAGGAAGGAACTCAGATGAGACAGATGTAAGTTCCAAGTTTTAAGACTGGGAAGGTCAACTTCTATGTTTATTCAAAAAACTTGTAAATGTCAGTTATATGGGACAATTGAACCAGTTTTGTGAGTACACTCCTGTCCTTTCTACTGAGTACTCTTGTATACTACTGAGGAATAGGAGTACTCTCCTGGAGTTTGGGTAGGGATAGGATGGCAGGACTGTGAAAATGCTTCGGGTAAAACAACCTGAATGAAAGTCCATAGCAAGAAGTTGGCAGAAAATTATTATTCACTGTTGAACACCAAATCCCAGGGCAGACCCATTTTGCTTGGTAGCTCCTCACTCTTTTCCACTTTATCCCATTTTTCCCTACTTTCTTGGGGCTAGGACTTCAAGATCTGATGAGCAAAAGGAAGGGACTAGGCATATTAAGAGTGCAGGGAAAGTGAGCCTTTCAGGGGAAATATGCCTAACTCTAATAATAAGAGAAGGAAGATGAGAGAAAAAGTTACTCCTGCCTCGCTGGGTGGGATGGCTCACATCTGTAATCCCAGCACTTTGGGAGGCCGAGGCGGGTGGATCATAAGGTCAGCGTTCGAGACCAGCCTGGCCAACATGATGAAACCCTGTCTCTACTAAAAATACAAAAATTAGCCAGGCATGGTGGTGGGCACCTGTAATCCCAGCTACTCGGGAGGCTGAGGCAAGAGAATCACTTGAAACTAAGAGGCGGAGGTTGTAGGGAGCCGAGATTGTGCCACTGCCCTCCACCCTGGGCGACACAGTGAGACTCCGTCTCAAAAAAAAAAAAAAAAAAAAAGTGACTCCTGCCTAAAGCCCAACATCCAGGAGTAGACTGATGATGTCTGTACCACATGGGCAAAGGGGAGCAACTGGAGCTGAAACACTAGGTCCCCTGGAAAAAGGAAACATTTGGGAACTGAGGGGCTGGATGAAGGGCATTTCCTGACATCTGCTAGTGAAATGGGAAAAATTCCCTTGTCCCCCTCACAGGGCATGTGATGGGGATGTGGCTCTCTTCTCCAGTGCCTTGCGGCTCAAACCTCTAGGAGGAGTATGCAGACTGGCAGGTTGTGGGGCTCCGACTCCACAACAGCGTCTGGGGTGAATGTTTACAGCAGAAGCCCCAGTGAGTGTGTGCTACAGGGTGCTCTTTCAGTTTAGCCGTCTGTAGGCAACTTGTGTTTAAACAGCTCAATTAGATCCCCTGCCTTATCTCAAGGACAGAGGGCTTTCGGTATCCCAGGGTTTCTTGCCTTGGTGTACCGGAAGAATCAGATCACACTGGGCTTGGAAAATGAGTGCAAGGTTTTATTAAATGGAAGTAGCTCTCAGAAGACGGGAGAGCCAGAAGGGAGATGGAGTGGGAAGGTGTTTTTTTCCTGGAGTCAGACTGCTCAGCAGCTGGACTCTCCTCCGACTGCCCAGGCCAAACTCCACATCGTTCTGCAGGTTGATGGCCTGCCGGCGTGCACCGGCGTGCCCCAGCGTGCCGTTGTCTGCTGGTGCCTGTCAGTGTGCTCTTCCGCCAGTGTGTTCCTCTTGACATCCAGCCACCTGTGAGTTCCTCCACCAATGTGTTCCTCTCGACGTCCAGCGGCTTGTGTCTCTGCCTGCGAGGGTCTCAGAGTTTTTATAGGCACAGGATGGGGGCATGATGGGCCAGGGTGGTCTTGAGAAATGCAACATTTGAGCAGGAAACCAGAAATGCCTGTCCTCACCTAGGTCCGTTGGGCACAGGTCCGGGGGTGGAACCCTAGCTAGGGACCATGCCCTTCCCTTCCCGGCACTTCCCTACCCCCCTCCCATATCACTAGCAAGGATTAGTTTTGTTTTTCTCTTCTTTTCTCTTCCCCTCCCCAACCCTGACTTTTTTTTTCCAGATAAAGAAAGGGACGAGAAAGGAAATATAGTGACCCCCAGAGGAAAAAAGCCAAGATATCTCCCCTCCCCTTATCTCCCTCCATGGCTCACACTTTAAAGCCATAGTTTTCAAAATCACCTGCAGAGCATGTCAAAACTCGCTAGGCCCCAGTCCCCAGGGCTTCTGATTCTGTGGGGCTGGAGTGGAGCCCAGTAATTTGCATTTCTAACAAGTCCCTAGCTGCTGCTGCTGCTGCTCTAAGCCAAGCTTTAAAGAACAGCTACTCTAAAAGGGAGCTGGTGAAAACCACACCAAAGGTCCCCAGCACCAGAACGCGAGGATGGGAGGTCTTGAGCTTGGGTGAGTGAACCAGCACCCAGTGAAGTAAAGGAGAATTTGGCTGGATTTCAGCTTTCCTATATCATCACAAAGTAAATGTTTTAAATTGGTGGATTGGATTTCTTTTTAGTTGAAGATGATAAACATTTCTTGAGCATCTGCTAAGTGTCAGTCACTGTTCTAAGTTCTCTATCTTAATTCTTTTTTGTTTGTTTGTTTGTTTGTTTTGAGACAGAGTTTCACTCTTGTTGCCCAGGCTGGAGTGCAATGGTACAATCTGGGCTCACTCCAACCTCCACCTCCGAGGCTCAAGCGATTCTCCTGCCTCAGCCTCCCAGGTAGCTGGGATTACAGATGTGCACCACCATGCCCGGCTAATTTTGTAGTTTTAGTAGAGACAGGATTTCACGATGTTGGCCAGGCTGGTCTCGAACTCCTGACCTCAAGTGATCCACCCACCTCAGCCTCCCAAAGTGCTGGGATTACAGGAGTGAGCCACCAAGCCTGGCCTAATCTAATCTTAATTCTTATAGCAACAACTTTGTAAGGAAGTATTATTACCAGTTTTACAGAAGAAGAAATAGTTTAATTAACTGAGTTTTTTTTCTTCTTTTTTTTGAGACGGAGCCTCATTCTGTTGCCCAGGCTGGAGTGCGGTGACATGATCTCGGCTCACTGCAACCTCCACCTCCCAGGTTCGGGCGATTCTCCTGCCTCAGCCTCCCGAGTAGCTGGGACTACAGGCGCGTACCACCACACCAGGCTAATTTTTGTATTTTCAATAGAGATGGGGATTCACCATATTGGCCAGGCCGGTCTTGAACTCCTGACCTCGTGATCCACCCGCCTTGGCCTCCCAAAGTGCTGGGATTACAGGCATGAGCCACCCCACCTGGCCAACTAATTGAGATATTAATTAAACTAATTTACATTTACTAACAACAAACTACTACAACAAATCTTACTATTACTAACCATGTGATAAGAATCCTTACAGAAGATAAGTAGAGAATATTGGGTTACCCAGTATAGGGAACTTTAATTTTTTTAACTTTTAGTTTAAACATTAAAGTTTAATTTTTCCCCTGAAGTCTTGACAATTTGAGTCTGTGAAACAAATTGATAACAGATTAACAAGGGGAAAGGCATACAAATCTTATTAATGTGCGTATGGGCATAGGAGTCATACGAAATATAAAAACTCAGCCAGGTGTGATGGCTCATGCCTGTAATCCCAGTGCTTTGGGAGGCCAAAGTGGGAGCATTGCTTGAGCCCAGGAGTTAAACCAGCCTGGGCAACATAGCAAGACCCCCATCTCTACAAAAAAATTTAAAATTAGCTAGGTGTGGTGGCAGGCACTTGTAGTCCCAGCTACTCTGGATGCTGAGGTGGGAGGATTGCTCGAGGCCAGGAGTTCGAGGCTTCATTGAGCTATGATCTCACCACCATACTCCAGTCTGGGCAACACAGCGAGACCCTGTCTCAAAACAAACAAACAACAAAAAAACCCTCAAAGAAATGGCCAGATGGTGACACTTTTATACCATCTTGAGGTTACAGAAAGAACAGGGGCTTGGAAGGTGGGAAAACATGTTATAGTGGCAAGACAGGTTACAGGAGGGAGAGAAGAGGATAGGCTTGGCTAACAAAGGCGGTCTTTTTTTTCCAGCATCCATTAACTAAAGCTCAGAGCAAAGACAGTCTTGATATGCAGATAAAACCTCAGAGGTAGCAACCCTCAGGAAGAATAGATGGGTGTCAGGCTCAGTTAATCTTTCCTGGACCCAAACAAGGGGGGGCTTCAGAGAAAGCCTGTTTGCATCTGTTGTTTACCTCACTTTATTTCCTCTACAGATGTAAATCTCCCCAACAAAAGGCAGCTTTGCAGGGCTACTTGTGTTCACGGGTCCTCTGAACAGTCATCTCAAAGTACGTCAAGGAAGTATATTTTGGGGTGAAATATTTTTGTTTCCTTCACTAGCATAGTGAGCTATTTCCAGTGTGTTCTGTGGGGCTGGGTTCAAGTAAACTTTCTACAACAGAACCAAGTTTTCTACAACAGAACCGAGACCAGGATCACTAATGTGGCACCGGATGTCTTGCAGTTTGCATAACAAAGAGCCACAACCAGAGAAAGGTCAGTCTTCTGGGACATTGCAGAGAAGCTCTTGGGTACAGAGGCCGATGGCACCACTACCCAAGAACTGAATGCCTTCTCTGATTTCTATTTGGTGCAAATTTCATGAGGACGCAAGGAAAAGAGGGTCTTTCCTTAGTAGCATGTTGTTTGCTGAAAAAGATACACAATCCAAAGAATTCCATCCATCAGTGGCCTTTAGCTAATCAATCCCAATAACATACCACGTGGCCTGTGCTGTGACAAACATGTGCATAAATTACAACTTTACCATGATCCTAAGGAAAAAAAGCAAAAGTCAACCATTCAAACTGTGATCTTCATTTTCCTGGTTATTCACTGACATGAATCAACTTAGAACTCAATCCTTAACAGATTAAAAGGTTACATTTGTTTCCCAACCAGCTAGTTTCTACATGCTCTATCAGAGCTGTTGAGTTTTTGTTTGGTTTGGTTTGGTTTCGTTACTGCTTTGATTTAAGTCATGCAATAACCATGCTCAGCCTAAGAGAAGGATGTGAGGAAATGCAAACCTTTCTAGACTGGGAAAGCACTGCCATAAAGAACATGAGAGGGGGGAATAAAAGAAAGAAATCAAAGCTTAGCATTTGCCCAAGCGAAGGAAATACTACAGGTTGAAAGTGCTCCTTAGTGTGTGCATATGGGCAATGTTTTGTAACTCTGATGAAGACACGGTTGTTTTGCATTTTTCAACCACAACAACCTGCTTTGACTTCATAGGGTTTTGTGAATCATTAGCGAAGCTGATGTTCCTCAGAGCCTGGCATATTTCCTCCCAACTCCAACCAGCATCTGCTTCTCAGGCTGAGGCTGGAGTCTAGGCATCTGCACACAGGCTGCAGTGCCCACACCTGGGAACAGTGCTGGGGGCTGCTTTCCTCCAGCTTCACTGCCTCTCTTCCAAGAAGTAATGCTGTCTCCAGTTCTTATTCACTGTGATGTTCCTCTGTTTCTCAAAAGAAACTCTCTAACTAGATTAGGTGGAACCATCAGCCATTTCACATGGTTCAACCTAATAAAATGAAACAATCTGACACCGGTTTTATAAAGGATGGGCTTTTGAGAGGAGACAGCTGAAATAGGGGGGCAGATATTTAAATAAGAGGACTTTAGGGGATTTGGGGTTGGGAAGAAAGGCTTCACATCACTAATCACACTAGCCTAGAGCAATTTTGTCTTAAAGACAGAGGAAGTTTCCTGACTCAGCCATTTCACAGTTGCAGTTGCCCCTGTCCAAAAAGTAACTGCGACACCAAGGGTAAAATTCCTTTTAGTTTTTCTTTCTGTGGGTGGAGTGAGCAGCAGCAACCAACTGCTACAAAAATTCTTGAGCTGTCACATGCATTTTGGTCTCTGGCTTCTAGGAAGAAATGCAGTGAAGGCCCTGATGCTGTGTGTCTGCTGAGCCTGGAAATCAGTCTATAAAATGGTCACAGCCACAAGGAAAGAGTTACATCTTCCTGAAGGCTCTTCCACATCATCCCTTGGTAGTAGGACAAGTGTGGGGTTAAGGAGAATAGATAAAGGCAGCATCATGTCAGGGCTTTGACACCCAATCCACAATGATTAGACTGGTGTTGAGTGTTCGCCCCTGCACTCCTCCACGTGTCTAGTTTAGGCCTGCCTGGCTGAGACTCAATTCTTCTAGCTAACACTTTTTTCAAAAAGCTAGAAATTATAAAAGAAAACGCTCCAGCATAGTTCCAGGCTTCTAGCTTTAACATTTAAAAAGAAAGAAAGAAAAAACTGCAGTCTCAAAAATACATTGCTGCTCCACCACCAAGAAGTAAGTTTAAATAGCAGAAGATTCCACCCCGAGGATGCACGTACCTCTTGCAAGAAGCCAGTTTGTGACCCGAGCAGCACACTTTCAGGAAGTTGCTCTAGCAATTCTGGGAGGGGGAAGAAGGGGAGATGCTCAAGCCCTAACCCCATTACCACCCAAAGCCTCTGGATAAAATGACCAAGCCGTGGACTGACATGTGAGAAATGGTGCTGCTTCATAGCCTTAGAGCCACAAAATCATTGTGTTCTCAATATCAGGGCAGGCCCAGCAAACCCCATAGTCTCCCCTACATCCCCAGGCTTTTTTATATTGGAGACTTGAGTTAACTTGGCTACCTTTTCTGAGGTTGACTTTTTTCAAATTATTATTGTTATTATTATTACTATTTTTTTTTTTTTTTAGTAGAGATGGGGTTTCACCGTGCTAGCCAGGATGGTCTCAATCTCCTGACCTTGTGATCCACCCGCCTCGGCCTCCCAAAGTGCTGGGATTACAGACATGAGCCACAGCGCCCAGCCTATTATTGTTATTATTAAGAGACAGGGTCTCTGTTGCCCAGGCTGGAGGCAGTGGCGCAATTATAGCTCACTGCAGGCTCCATTCAAGTGAGTTCAAGTGATCCTCCCACCTCAGCCACCCGAGTAGCTGGGATTACAAGCAGGCGTCACCACATCTGGCTAATTTTTTAATTTTTGTAGAGACAGGATCTCCACTTGTTGCACAGGATGGTCTCAAACTCCTGACTCAAGGGATCTTCCCACTTTGGCCTCTTAAAGGACTGGGAGTACAGGCCTGAGCCACTGTGCCCAGCCTTTTCAAATTATTATTCTGTTAGCAAACATAGTTTGGCAAATGTTTATTGAGAGGTTACTTACACTCTCTGAGCCTCAGTTTCCTCATCTGCAAAATGGAGATAATAATATTACACACCTTATAGGGTTGTTATAAAGATTAAGTGAGTTAATGAATATAAAGTGTTTAAAATAGTTCCTGGGCAATAGTTAGCACTTAATTTTAGATATTATTATTATTATACTTTAGTTATTACTATTATAAATACAATAGTCCTCCTTTAGCCACAGTTTTGCTTTCCAAGGTTTCAGCTACCCACAGTCAACATGGTCTGAAAATATTAAATGGAAAATTCCAGAAATAAATAATTCAGAAGTTTTAAGTTGGGTCCTATTCTGAGTAGTGTGATGAAATCTCATGCTGTTCCACTGGGTCCCACCTAGGACGTGAATCGTCCCTTTGTCCAGCGGATCCACACTGTCTATTCGACAGCCTGATAGTCACTTAGTAGCCATCTTAATTATCAGACTGTTTTTGTATCACTGTGCTTGTGTTCAAGGAACACCTATTTTACTTAGTAATGGCCCCAAAACACAAGAGTGATGATGCTGGCAATTCAAATATGCAAAAGAGAAGCCACAGAGTGCTTCAAGTGAAAAGGAAAGAATAAGACTGAATTACTGGGATTGTAACATATATTGACATGTTATATATGACAGTAGAAGCCACAAAAGTTAGCCAACTATACAATTAGAGGGAGCAGTCCACAGAAGACTGCTCTGACTTCTGACATCAACTGCAAGTTTGAGAGTTTGCTAAAACCACCCCAAGGTTTGAAATTCACTAGAAGGACTCACTAAAGCTGTTCTACTTATGGTTACTGTTTATTACAAGGGAAAGGATACAGATCAAAATCAGCCATGGGAAGAAGCAAATGGGACAGAATCCAGGAAAAGTTCCAAATGCAGAGCTTCTGTGGTCTTCTCCCTGTAGAGTCATGGACCATGTTACTTTCCCTTCACTAATGTATGACAACACACACAAAGTATTACCAACGAGGGGAGCTCACCTGAGCCTTGGTGCCTGGAGTCCATCTTGGGACTCCATCACATAGGCACCATTGACTGTCCACATAGCTAATCTCAGTTTCCAGTACCTCAGGAGGTCTAGGTGATACTGCATGACCCAAAGCCCCCACCCTAAATCACATTGTTAGACTTTCTGGAATGGCCAGCCCCACCCTAAACAAAAAATAACCTCTCAAGCATGACATGCCAAGGGCTTAGAAATTACCTCCTAGAAGTCAAGGGCAAAGGCCAGACATTCTCTTTGGGCAAGGTTAAATTCTTTGCTACACAATAATACAAAGGAAGAGGAAAGGAGCTCCCTTTTAGAAAAATTATATATTTACTGGAATTTAGTATAAATCTGAAGTGCATTCTAATACATTAAGATGTATTCTAATCCCTAGACTAACCACTAAATTTTTTTAAAAACCCCAATGTAGCTTAAAAACCAGTAGAAAAATTAAAATGGTACATTAGAAAATATCCACTTACTACTAAAGAAGGCAGGAGAGAAAGAACAGAGGAATAAAAAACACGTGAGACTTCCTGCTTCGTGAGTGGGCTTTTGAACAGGAAGATAAGCACTCTTTCTTCCAACATTGGGCCTTTTTGAGTATGCATGAACATTTTTTTTCTTTTTTTGAGATGGGGTTTCACTCTTGTTGCCCAGGCTGGAGTGCAATGGCATGATCTCAGCTCACCGCAACCTCCATCTCCCGGGTTCAAGTGATTCTCCTGCCTCAGCCTTCTGAGTAGCTGGGATTACAGGCATGCGCCACCACGCCCAGCTAATTTTGTATTTTTAGTAGAGATGGGGTTTCTCCATGTTGGTCAGGCTCATCTCGAACTCCCAACCTCAGGAGATCTGCCCACCTCGGCCTCCCAAAGTGCTGGGATTACAGGCATGAGCCACTGCGCCTGGCCGCATGAACATTCTTGAACACATGACAGGTTTATATTCCTTTGAGGTCTTTTGCCTGCTCTGATTGCCTTCTAACACCGCTTACCCCAGAAATGTGTAGAGGCCCAGAGACCTTCCAGGTCCCCTGCCAGTCCAATCCTTGGCCTAAGCCTTCATAACTGGAAGATAAATTACATGCTCAGTTCTTAGCCAGTGGATCTCAGCATATTCTGTAGAAGTGCCCCCGTGAGTTATTAATTGAAGCCCAAGCAAAGAAAATAATGCATTAAAAAATTGTCTGCTATGTAGGCTGGCTACCATGGTAACCACTAATTTCTTCCAGATCTGAGCAATTTTAAATGCAAAGTGGGTTGAAAAAATCCATTTGTATTTACAGGACTCAAAGCTTCATGAAGGGTCATATGTGGTAGGTGCTACAGATGAACCACACAGCTAACACCGATGTCTCCATTTGTGAAACACCCTGCTCAATTGACTCCATCGTTCTTGGTATATCAGGCAGCCCTTGGTTCTTGCTCTTTCTGTAGACAATGGAGGCTGTTTCTCCACAAAAGCCTTTGTTCACATTCCAGGGCTCTGCCCCGTGCCAGACTCCGCTGTGTAGGCTCTGGCATGGGGTTTGATGTCATCAACAAGTTGATGAACCTCATGAAAATGCTCCCTTATCAGGCTAATATCCTGCTACACCTTGGGAAGGGAAGGGGTACAAGAACAGGTCCTTTCAAACGTATTTGTATTTTTCTAAAGTACTTGTTATAAATGCACCAAAATTTCAGTGGATATAGCTGTCATAAAATATTCTTAAGACTCAGAGTAATAAATCATGGATATGTAGAAACAGAAGAAGTGCCTGTATAGGATCTTCAAATAATCAAGGCCAAAATCACATGTTTCCTTAAATACCACACACTTGATGTTTTACTTAGTTATTGGAACAGTACAAAGATTCTGGAGTCAGACTACCTAGTTCAGTCTACAGCTCTTCTGCAACTGCTTATGTGACCTTGGACAAGCTTCTTGGCTTTTTAGCTTTTTTTTTTGGAAACAGGGTCTTGCTCTGTCACCCAGGCTGGAGTGCAGTGGCTCAATCACAGCTCACTGCAGCCTCAAATTCCTAGGCTCAAGTTATCCTATCAACTCAGCCTCCTGAATAGCTTGGAACTACAGGCATATGGAACCATACTCGGCTAATTTTTTCAACTTTTTTTGTAGAAACACAGTCTCACTATGTTGTCCAGGTTGGCCTCAGACTACTGGGCTCTAGCCATCCTCCCGCCTCAGCCTCCCAAACTGCTGGGATTACAGGCATAAACCACTGCACCTGGCCCTTTTTCAGCTTCAGTCTCCTCATCTGCACTTACTTCATAGGGTTGTGAGGATTAAGCAGGGTTAAGCGCACAGCACCTGGCATATAGAGTAAGATGCAATACAATGTATCTTGGTAAATAAATATAAAGCCAGAGGGCTGTGAGAGCAAAGAGGAGTCTCAGACACTTCTGAAAGGTTTCCTACAAGACTTGCTGGAATCTCCGCGGTGGGGGGAAAAGAGAAACCTGGGACCAGAAGGGACCAATAAAAGAAAGGTACAGAGACAGCTAGGAAAAACATTATGGAAGCAGTTTCTCACTAGACGGCGAGCATCAGGAAGGTGGTGAGCATGAGGAAGTTGGTGAGCATGAGGAAGGTGGTAAGCAGGCATGATTTATGTCTATATCTCCTGAGCCCATCTGAGTGCCTAAGTACAGTGAAATTAAGTAGAAATCTATTGAACTAAAAGGATCTGGAAGCCTCCCAGAACTGGAATCAATGCAAAGGAAAACAGAACAATTCTCTTCCTGATCACCAGACTGAGGCTGGGAACAGTTAGTCACAATCACAGGTATTGTTAGGGTCATTTATGAGGTGAGTCATAAGTAATTTGTTAATAATAACAAAGCGTGGAAGTGTCTGAATGATGTGCTCCTTCACAGATTAGAGCAGATTCAAGGTGATCACTATAGCAATGATGTAGCCCAATATGCTTTGTTGAGTGAGTTTGCTCGTGAGAGTGTGTTGCACAGATTTGCATACTGATTGCGATGTAGATCAAGGCAAACAAGAAAAAATAAAAACAAATGAGAGTCAACTGATTCAGGCTAGAGAAGTATTGGACCTCTTCTGATTTTCACTGTGAGCGAGAAGTCAGTTCACTGGCTCCATCTTTCCTCCCATGACCCACAGTAGGAACAGATAGGGGGAGGAGGTCGATGCTGCTTTTATTTATAGGAAGCAGCAGAGAAATCATTTTTAAATGATTTATTTTAATAATGTAAAAAGTGAAACCATATAATTTGTATTTTCTTAGCACTTTGTGGATTATAAATATTCTCATATGCCTTATCACTTAGATGATCAATTTGGCTTACGTGAAAGACCTGCAGCTGAAGGCTCACTTAGCAAGGATGTCATCTAAATGGGATCTGAGAGTTGGAGTCTTTATCCATGAAATACAAACCAGCCTGTGTTAGGAATTATGTAATCCATACTTTCCCAAAAGCACACCTCACACCCAACGCATCTTTAAAAAGAAAAAGGTTGGAAGTGAAGGGGATCAGGATATGCCACCATAAAATATGCTATTTCAGCATAAGGATTATTTTGAGCTGAAAGCAATTGAGAATCAACTGGTGCTGCAAAAGTTCTCTGCCTCCCTTTTGTCTGCATAAAAGTAGGGCATAAATTTATCATGAAAAACGTGCCCTCCCTTTATCAGGAAGAGAAGCATAACTCTTATCACTGAAGATGGGGAATTGATGCTGAGATCAGTCTGCATAAACAGAATTTACTAAAATAATCCTTCTCTTCTATTAGTTCCCCCCATATATTTCCTAGTGACTTTCCCACAATTTATCACCCCTAGAAGCTCCAACTCTCTTTGCTTTTTCTAGCCACTTTTTCACAATTTATTGCCCTTCATAAAAATGATATATAAGCCCTCATTATAACCACTTCTTTGAGACTTACTTCTTTTCTGCGAACAGTCATCTACATAAAAATACTAAATAAAAACTGTACCTTTTCTCCCTCTAATTTGTCTTTTGTCAGTTTAATTTGCAAGTCCCAGGTATTGAACCTAAGAGGATAAAGGAAACGTTTTTTCTTCCACAACAGAAGGAAGGGATGGAGGAAGGAAAGGACTGAGGGAGAGAGGGAGGGAGCAAAGGAGGAAGGGAGCGAGGGAGGGAGGGAGAAAGGAAGGAAGGAAGGAAGGAAGGAAGGGAAGGAAGGGAAGGAAGGAAGGAAGGAAAATGTTTTTCTTTTATTTGTCTGACACTCAAGCAACTTTGGGATTGTATCTCTTGGCTTCCAGCTTGTCCTCCAGTCTCACAAGGCAGGTAATAACAGGAAGGCCTAGATGCTGACCATGGAAACCTGAAATACATAGTTGAGGGCATATCACTTTCTCTCCAGAACCAAAGCCTTTACCCTGTTCTCCCACAAAGCCTCCTAGAGTCCACATCAGCCCCACATCAGCACTCAGTAGAGACTGGCTCTAAGTCTCTCATTACCGTGGGTTGTCACACCTAGATAAGTCCTGTGATTTAAACAGTGACCTTTTCAAATGGCTTTGCCACTTAATTACACAGACTGTACACTTATGAGTAAAAAGAAACACACCTCTGCATACAATCACTGAGACAGACAAGGTAGAATTCTTTATTTATTATTATTTCAGGATTTTAATGTGATTGTTTGGTATCTGCTAGACTCAGTGGACATGTAACTTCACAACTGAAGACTTCTTTTACTTCATTTCCACACCCCGCAACATGCCAGTTATTTTTCTAAAATACAAATCTTTTTATGTCATTCACCAACTCAAAATTCTTCAGTGGTTAATTCCCCATTGTCTATAGAGAAAAATTATGATTCTTTAGCTTGACATATAAATCCCTTTCAATATTTGAATCCTGCCGAATTTGTAGCCACAACTACCAATATTCTACTCCTCCCCATCCCCCACGATAACATATTAACTCCAGTCATATCATATTAGTTCTGATTCCCTGAAAAACACCATGATTTTAAGGTAGAAGTCTTTATTCCCATTTTAGTGAATGTGATTCACTCCAATACCTTCATCCCCTAACAGGACTGTAAACATCTTGAGGCCATTGATCATGTCTTTTTACATTCTTTGCAATGCCTTGGCTAGAGCTAGACACATAATGACAAATGTTAAATGGTTATCTATAGAAACATTGGCCTCCTTTGGTTTTATTAAATTCTTGCTACCAAGTTTTTGGTGCTGTTATTGTTTTTTTGGGCTATTTCTCTGCCTGAGTGCTATCCTTCTATGAGGACACCCCAAATGGAAGTATACTATGGGTAGCTATTTTAAAAATAAACAAATCAGCAAAGTAAAACCCAGGCAGGCTGAAGCCAAATGTATCACTTCTTGCACATGCTAATGGGTGGCATGGGGCAGTTTGCAAGAGACAGTTACAAAGTTCTAACTCACTTATCTAGTAATGTATTTACAATGAATCCTTTGTAGCAACAGATCAAAGAACAGCATTTATTAACCTATATCTGTATTTGATTGTACAGCAAATTAGCACAAACACACACCCAGAGATCAGCTTCAATTTCCTCATGCAACACTGGCTCTCTAAAGAGAAACAAATTTTCTGACCCAAAACAAAGTTTTGGAAAGACAAATTTTTGAAAAACAAGCATTTATAACGGCATTTATAATGTTAATGGGGTTCAACTTGAAAAATTACCCAATTGGCTCATGAGAAAACATACTTCTTTAATAAACTGCTATGAGTGGGAGTGGGCAGGAGTTGGGGAGAGAAACAGTGGAAGTAGTGAGAGCATGATGAGTGAAGCAAAGAAGAAGACGTGTGTGTGTGTGTGTGTGTAGACCTGTACACAAAACCTCCATTATTTTTATGCTTTCATTTCTACACAGCCAGATAATGTCAGGTAAAAGTATAACTTATGACTCAGTCAGAGCAATGCTTTTGCTTTGATATATCGTTGTTGGCTGAGTCAAGTAAGGGTGGAGATGGCAAGAGAAAGATAATAAGTAGCAAATATATGTGTTCAGCGGAAAGACAAAGCTCTCACTTTGAAGAGCTGAGTTCAGAGGTTTCAAAGGGCACACAGGAAATGCTCCAACAGCATAAACTGGGCCCCAAGCGCCATTCCAGCCAACTTTCAGCCCTCCGCATGGCTTTATCTGATCTCATGATTCTCTGTCTCCAGAACCAAAGTACCCACAAAGAAGAATGGCTTTGTGATAAAATCAGATCAGGGCTTCGATCACTTTTATGATCACTAGAGACCTGGAGGTATAGAGATGAGAAGGTAAAAAGCAGATAGTCAGACTATGGTGGGTTCCCCTGAGTTATGGGGAAAGTTATAAATTATTTACTTATGCACACACAGTGCCTGTTTTTATGACGAATATAATAGCCTGAATACCAAAAGAAAAACTAAATCGAGCTCTGAATCAGGTCTGAAAAACATTACAAACCCATCTCTATCTTTCAAAAAACTATATACAAGACAGCATTTTGGTAATTTGATGTGTGTAAACTGAGCCTCAGTTACCCACTTGGGCCAAAAAAAGAGAAAAACAGGCATTTAGGGCTTGCCATTTTCCTCTTTGAGGTTAAAAAAAAGTCACCAATATGAAGTAGTTATAAATTAAGTCCAGGAGACCAAATTATGAGTTCTACTATTTTCCCAACATAAAATGCCATCCACAGAGCAGAAAGATGAAATTTCATAGAAAGTCTTCAAAGAGGAAAAGCAATGGTCTTTTCCCTCTGCTACTCTGTAGTTTGTCCTCATCTTGTGGGAATTGGGGCCCATGGTTAGGAGAAAAGAGTGTGTACTTTCAGTATAATAGCAAAACAGTTACAGTCAAAGACATTGTGTGGGAGAAGAGTATATGCTAGATTTATATCAGATTTGAGAATCAGGTACCACTGGTTAACATGGAAGGTTTCACAGAAAATTGTTTATGTCAGAGGAGATGATGCCCAAGATTTCAAACATCTGGCTATATAAACATCCATGGAGAATCAGTATAGACATCACAGATAATTCATGGGAGGTAGTTTGTACTCATAATTGGATATTTTCACAAATGTTTTCTTAAGAAAAACCATAGAAAATGAAGCTGGCCTTAGAATAACTGAACACTCTGATAAGCAATATACCCCCAGAAATGTTCCAGAGTTTTGCCACTTTACTCCTATCTCTTTAACAAGTGGAAAAACTCTTCTTCTTTACAACCTATGTCTGTATCTGGTACTGCAAAACTCAAAATATCCACTTTATTGAGAGGCTACTGATCATAAAGAAAGAAATAAAATGTAGATAGCAATGCTGTGGTTTATCACATGCTGCACAGAACCAATGTGAACTTCCCTTTTTTGATTCATAGAATCAAATTACCAACATAAAATTCAAACAAATATGGCTCCTCTAATGATTTCTGTCTCTGCTTGATTTCACTGGGAGACTAGCCTAGTTCCTCCCTCTGATAGCTCAGGAGCCCCTGGGACTCTGTTATCAGCCTTTGGACTTGGATTAGAGAAGTTATTTTCTTTAACTGATCATGAATTTATAGTCAGTGGTATATAGTCACTCTGTCTAAGCAGTTCTGTGCATGGAGGGCAGAAAAAATAAATTTTCAGAATAATGGGAATGTCTGAATCCAGGAAATTTTCCTGGACTGCTGGGACTCAGTAAGGCAGCAATGTAAAGGTAAAAAGCAGTGGCCCTCAAGGCAGCAAATCTTGGATGCATGGCCATGAGGGTCTTACCTGCTATCTCTCAGAAGAAGCAACATGCTAGAGGGGCCTCTAAGAAGAGCTCAAATCTCTGCTCTTCTAGCACAATGCTAAATCATGTGTTTCATAGAAATGGGGATGGGAGTGGGTGAGTGGGTGCAAATCCACTAACTTTTCTTGAGCAGTCAAAGTCAAGCAAGCACTGCTAATGGTGGTGATTGCATCTGGATCAACGTAGGGGAGGAAAAATATCCTTTTCTCTACCTATCCTAGGTTTATGGTCTGTAACAAAAAGCAGGTTAATCAGAAAACCATACAGGTTTATTTCAAATAAGTTTTCCGTGACATGAGAGCCTTCATAAGGAAATGAGGACCAAAGAAACAGGTAAATTTGAGTGTTTTTATTCTAGGTTTGATGAAGAATGAACAGTCATGGAGAAATATGATAGGACAAAGAATATTATCTAATGGTAATAAACGGGGCAGGGACTTAACAAGGCCTGTTTGTTTGAATTTTTCTCTGTGTTCCTCCATTTTCAGAGATAAGGATGCTTTTTCCTTCCCTGTAGGTCTAAGGAGGGCATCTCTCAGATGAGGGTCATATAACCTACTTTAGGGGAAGGTCAGTGTATTAGTTGGTTTTCATGCTCCTGATAAAGGCATACCTGGACTGGGCAATTTACAAAAGAAAGAGGTTTAATGGACTTACAGTTCCATGTGGCTGGGGAGGCCTCACAATCATGTTGGAAAACAAGGAGGAGCAAGTCACATCCTACGTGGATGGTGGCAGGCAAAGAGAGAGAATGAGAGCCAAGCAAAACGGGCTTCCCCTTATCAAACCATCAGATCTCATGAGACTCATTCACTATCACAAGAACAGTGCAGGAAAGACTCGCCCCCATAATTCAATCACCTCCCACCGGGTTCCTCCCATGACACGTGGGAATTGTGGGAGTTACAATTCGAGATGAGATTTGAGTGGAGACACAGCCAAACCATATCAGTCAGAGAGTCCTTCCTAGGTTTTATAATCCACTTCAGGGGAGAAGTATGGTGAAAGGTAAGACCAATGGCCCAGTTTCTGCTATTTTCTTCAATATGACAAGATGCCATCTTTTGGGGTAGTGTGTCCTGAACCCCATCGCCTATGTGGCAACAGATTTCATCTTTCCTTTGCAGAGGATACAGAACAACAGGACACAGAAACTATCAAGAAACTCCCAGGAACTCGAGGCACAGGGGCAGGTTCATGTCACAATACTCTTTTTCTCTATCTTTTCCTCTCCTTCAGCCATTTTTCGGGACCTAAGATGCTAAACTTAGGGTCCTTCTTTCTCAGGCCTTTCCAGGAGTTTTTCCTCATCCTTGGCTCCCATCTCCCCTTCTGACTCCTCTGGGCCCCTGAGTCCTCTACTCAGATGGGGGAAGTTGGCTTCATCTGCCATGGCCTCTGCATCTCTAGGCCATGCTTGAAGCCTACTATATAACCACCCAATAGGTTCTTCTTGCCTGCTTCCCAGATGAAGCTAATTTATCAAGACTGGGTTATTGCAATAGAAAAAGAGTTTAATACAAGAAGAGCCAGCTAAATGGGAGACCAGAGTTTTATTATTACTCAAACGAGCCTCTCTGAAAATGTGGAGGCTAGGTTTTTGTGTTTTTTTTTTTCTTGAGACAGAGTCTTGCTCTGTCACCCAGGCTGGAGTGCAGTGGAGTGATCTCGGCCCACTGTAACCTCCACCTCTGGGTTCAAGCAATTCTATGCCTCAACCTCCCAAGTAGCTGGGATTATAGGTGCCTGCCACCATGCCCGGCTAATTTTTTTTTGTATTTTTAGTAGAGATAGAGTTTCACCATCTTAGCCAGGCTGGTCTTGAACTCCTGACCTCGTGATCCATCTGCCTCAGACTCCCAAAGTGCTGGGATTGCAGGCGTGAGCCACTGCGCCCAGCCAGGTTTTTTAAAAGATAGTTTGGTGGGCAAGGGGTTAGGAAAGGGTCCTGCTGATTGGTTGGGGATGCTATCATAGGAGTGTGGAAAATGGTCCTCATGCACTGAGTCCACTTCTGGGTGGAGGCCACAAGGCCAGCTGAGTCATGAGTTGGTGTCTCCAGTCTGGATGGGGCCATTGGATCATCAGAAATGCAAAAATCTGAAAAGACATCTCAAAAGGCCAGTGTTAGGTTCTACAATAGTGATGTTATTTACAGGAGTAATTGCGGAAGTTGCAAACCTTGTGGCCTCCAGAATAATGGCCGGTAATCATTTATGCCTACATCTTAATGGAATTCAGGCCCCAATCATCCTCCCAACCTGGTGTCCTTTCATTAGTTTTACAAAGACAGTTTAGTTTTGGGAAGGGCTATTATCATTTAAATTATAAATTTCTCCCAAAGTTAGCTTGGCCCATGCCTTGATCAAGGGCAGTTTGGAGGTTAAAGGCAAGATAGAGTTGGTTGGATCAGATCTCTTTCACTGTCATAATTTTCTCACTGTTATAATTTTTGCAAAGGCAGTTTCAACTTCAGTTGCTGAAGCTTGCAAATAAAACTGATAAAAGGCAGATTAACAGAAAAAAAAACAGATTTAAGTATGTGCATACGCACAGGAGTTCACAAAGAAATGTGACTCAAGGAAGCAGTTAGAATTTGGGCTTATATACTATCTTAGGCTAGACAAAAGCAAAGCGATCTGGGGCTTCTGGGGAGGAGATAAATTATAGGAAGGTGAATAGGAAATGTACAGGAAATAAGGGTCATTTAGTAAGGTTTGTTATGTGGATAAGGGACATCCTGGGTGCTAGGAGTTGCCTCCAGAGTAGTTTTCTTGCTGGTACAGGAGAGGGAGACAACTTTACAAATGGAAATTTGTAAATTTTCAAAGAGAAATTTATGTCCTACTTTTAGACAGAAAAGGGGAAGGCAGAGAGCTAATTGCTTTCAAATCAAAACAATCCTTATGCCAAAGTGGTATATTTTGGGGTGGCAGATTCTGGTCCCCTTCACTATCTCACTGTCTGTCTGGTGGATAAATATGTGTTGAGTGGCAGACTAACAGAAGAGTCTACATGTACCACAACCCCTCGTAGGTAAGAGCTTTCAGCTCAGTGGCAGCTGTGCCATGTCCATTTAACCAAGCTTGGCAGCAAGTCTTAAGGACTAGTCACAAAAAGAAAGTGCAAAGGGGCACAGCTTCTCTTTGGAGAGTGCCAAGATACCATCAATCTCTGCCCCAGGCCAGGGAAGGCTGGAAAAAGTGCCTCAAGCACTAAGGGGGCGGGGAGCAGGGGCAAAGTGGGTAATGAGTCAGAAAGGAATGTCTGTGAACCCACACCCGCATACCTGAGTGCCAATGTGAAGAAAACCCGGAGTAAATTCCTTTACACAGACTAGGGTCTCACATGCACTTCTGAGGGTAGTTTTTCCGTATAAGAATCTGCCCTGTGCTTTACAGAACAGTGAGTCACTTACTTGCTTTTGGATGGAACGCTGCAGAGTGTGCTGTCATTGTGGTATCTTTTTTTCCCTCACGCATTCTCAGCATCGCCAGCCTTGGCTTTGTTCATTAGATAAATAATAGAGTAAAATTCATGCAGTGACCCCACAACCACTACTCCAGGGAAAAAATGGAGGCAGGGAGGGGAGATGGCGGTCCATAAAGACCTGGGCTAGTGAATTTGTTGTTTTTGTTTGTTGGTCTTTAAATAAATGAACTTAAAACAAGATTTTCCAAATTTGAAAATAGATGCTTTATAGAGTAGATTTCTTATGCAACAATATAAAAATAAGAAATTAAATCTGGGAATGAGACTTAATTCTCCAACATGATTTTGTTTTGAAGTTCAGCCTCTTCAATTAGATGCAGATATGGGGGAAGAGCTCCATCTAAAGAGCCCAAATTCCTATCTGTTACTTCAGATATCAGGTCAGATTAGTACTTTTAGAAAGTTTAACAGACCCCTTTGATGCAACAGGAAAGAAAAACAAGCTCTCTAAGCAGGAAAATTCAGGACATCCTTTTTCTTAGTTTTACATGATGCAGTGAGTCACTTAGAGACTCTCAGGAAAATAAGCCCAGGATGGCCATCAAGATTAGGGAACATACTGGCCCAAACAGCTGCAGAGCAAGTAGCTTCTCTGTCCCCGGTTCCCATCCTCCTAGTGTTTTCTCTTTAGGGCCAAGTGCTGTAAGAGAGAAAGAACAAGATGACAAGGTCAAGACAGCCTGTTTGTAATCCTTCTCAAATCACCAAGAAACAAATCAACCACGATTGCATGCATTTTGATGTGACAGGGAAATAAAGTAAGGTAGAATATTGTGGAGGTTTGGGAGGCAACTTTGACCAAAGATTCTCAAGTTCATCTCACCCTCTTGTGTTAAAAAAGTATGTGTATGTTGGGGTTGGGGGTAAGAAGTGGGGGAATGGAGGGACACTTCCCTTAAGAAAGTATTTGGGGCCGGGCGCAGTGGCTCACGCCTATAATCCCAATACTTTGGGAGGCCGGCGGATCACCTGAAGCCAGAAGTTCGAGACCAGTCTGACCAACATGGAGAAACCCCATCTCTACTAAAAATACAAAAATTAGCCGGGCGTGGTGGCACAAGTCTGTAACCCCAGCTACTTGGGTGGCCAAGGCAAGAGAATTGCTTGAACCCGGGAGGCAGAGGTTGCAGTGAGCCGACATCGCGCCACTGCACTCCAGCCTAGGTGACAGAGTGAAACACCGTCTCAAAAAAAAAAAAAATTCAGAAAGCAAAATTTCTTGCCCCTGTAAATTCACACTTCAATAGAAAACTATTGCCTGTAGTACATGCTTTCAGGCGTTATCTGATTCTGATTCTACTGGAGCTATTTGCCACTCCCTAAGTTGTAGGTCACTGATAGATATGCAAATCCTGTCCTGTCTGGTTCAATTGACTTCCTTCCCCCTGTGTGTGTGGTGGCGGGGGCGGGGTTGGGGGGCAATAAACAGTTTGCCTCCATTTGCAATTCATCTCTAAATTCCTTTACTCCATATAAATTGGGGCTGTTTCTTTTTTAAACCAGTTATAACATCTGCCTGGCTCCCTCAGTTATATAAGTAAACTAAAGTCTTTAACACATGTTCGTTTTTATATCTGTATAACGGTCACGATTTTACCTCTTTCTGGAAATTATCTTTTAACACCCTTGTGAGATTTCTTTCTTAGGTAGCAGCAGCAGGAGACCTGGTGGAGGACCTTCAGTCTAGAGAAGACCAGTACCAGGCCATTCGGTCTATAGGTAAAGATGCCTCCCACAGAGCTGTGCTCCACAGAAGAAACAAAGGGGCTCTTCGAAAGGGACATGTCCCTTCTCCCACCTGCCTCCCTTCCAACCTCCCAAATTAACACCACCATCTAAAACAAGAATTTGGTCACCTTTCGGAAGGCATCTTTCCCGTTTTAGAAGGGGTTACTTCTGGATCCTCTCTCAACTTGCTGGTTTCCCACGCTCTCGACTTGCAGTTTCACCCAGTGGGCAGGGCTGGGTTTCTGTTAGCCTGGCTGCAACCTCCTGCGCCCTGCCAACACACAATGATCAGTGGCATTCCTGGAATTCCTGACATAGCAGAGAAGCCAGGCTTGGCCCTGCAAATGCCCTTGAACTGCAGTTCTGACCCCAGTGGGGCATTTTATCTTTTATTCACAGCCAGAGGTTAGGACCTATTTATGTAAATCCTCTGCCAAGGGTCGATTCATCTTGACCCCCTGGTTTTCATTTCTCTAATTGTCCCAGGTATTTTTTAGACCCCTTGGAAACTCTTCATTCAGTGAAAAACTTTGGGGTCAGTAAGAATTCAGTAACAAAGGAAAGGGGGTGGGGGCCTGGAAGAGTTGAGGAGCTTCCTTTGAAGTGTTCTAAAGAAGCTTTCAGAGGCCACCCAGTTTACAAAGTAAAAACAGCAATGACCTCATGCACCCCATTTTATTCACGGAAAATAAGCTTTCTTGAAATGGTATCTTCACCTAAGAAGTTTCTTAGAGCATGCATTGTTCAATTTTGTTTCCTAAAGCACACATTGTCCAATCTCAGTGGTGGTAAGGGGTTGGGGAAGGAGCTGTTAGAATTGCGGGCCTTTGGGCAGGTGGTGGCTCCTCAGACAATTGTTCCCACTTAATGGGCCCAGGATCCCTCCCAGATTTGCATTTTAAAAGGGGGCACTGCCTCCCCAATAGTGAGAAAATACTTGATCCCTAAGAATTGACCCAGGTGACAGAAATTTCAGGCCACATGGAAAGCCAGCAGGGGAGATACTTGGAGGTCAGCAGGGCTTTTGGAGGCCTTCAAATAATTCTTGATTGAGGGCCTTGTGCTCTAACCTCCAACTCACAGTAATAAAGGGAAGGAATTGCTTGGAAAGCAGCCCAACTGTTTTACAACCCTAACAGCAAATTTTTCTTTTTCGCTAACTGAATTTTCATGTACGTTTTAAGCCAGTTGGATTTTTTTAATGCTCTATTTTCAATAGAAAGATGGGGGGAAAAATCTTCTCTTAAAAAACTATTTTTCTTCATTTTCTGTCAACTTTTTATTATGAAAAACTTCAAACATACAGAAAAGTTGAGAGAATAGCACAGTGAAAACCTCTATATCCACCATTGAAATTTGACAAATGTTAACCTTCTGGTATATTTGCTTTGTCTATATACACAGCTATATATACAGATTCGCTTCATGAATATATACTTTTTTTTTGTTGATCTATTTAAAAGTAAATTAAATTAAAAGTGACATCATGACACTTCATCCCAAATACTTCAGCTTGCATCATTCTAATATAAGTTAATTCTCTTATATAACTATTGTACAATGATTACCTCTAAGAAAATCAACAGTAATTGCCTAATACCACCTAACTCTCAGAATACCCAGTCCACATTCAAATCTCCTCAACCTGTACTATGTCTTATAGCAGTTTCTGAATTAAACCAAAATCCAATCACAATTCATGCATTTGGTTTTCTTAGTCTTTTTGGAATAGTCCCTCTACTTTTTAAAAATGACATTGTGTTTTTGAAGAGACTTTGTAGAAAGCCCAACATTCTAGATTTGTCTGATCAATTGTGTGTGGTGGTGTTCTTGTTCTGCCCCGCCAGATTTCCTGCAATGAGTTGAATTGTGTTTGTCCCCCAAAATTCATATGTTGAAGCCCTAACCGCCAGTACCTCAGAATGTGACCTTATTTGGAAATAGTCACTGTAGACATAATTGATTGAGGTGAGGTCATACCGGAGTAGGGTAATAGGGTGGGTCCCTAATCCAATATGACTGGTGTCCTTATAAAAAGGGGAAATTTGGAGATAGACATGCACACATAAGGGGAATGTCTTGTGAACATGAAGGAAGGGATCAGAGTGACACTTCTACATGCCAAGGAATGTGAAAGATTGCTAGCAAACTACCAGAAACTAGAAGCAAGTGAAGGGGGCCAGAATATGCCACCCCCAAACATGTCACTCAAAAAGGATGGTTTTGAGCTGAAGGCAATTAGCTCTCTGCCCTTCCTGCTTCTGACTAAAAGCAGGACATAAATTTCCAGTTGTAAGGTGTCTCCCTCTCCTGTACTAGGAAAACTCTTGGCACCTGAGATGTCTCCTATCTAAATAGCAAGACAATCCTTATTTACCATACATTTCCCATAACTTACCACCCTCCAAAAAGCCCAAAACCCCCTTTCCTTTTGTCTAGTTTAGGATGGTATGTAAGCCCCAAATTCTAACTGCCTCCTTGAGTCACCCTCATTTGTTAACTTCTGTGTGTATGTATATAATTAAATCTATCTTTTTCTCATGGTAACCTGTCTTCTTTTTTTTATTAAAAAAAAGTTTATATAGATGGGGTCTTGCTATTTCGCCTAGCCTGAGTAACCACCCAACTTTTTCATCTTGCCTGCTGCCCAGATGCAGTTGATTTATCAAGACAAGGGAATTGCAATAGAGAAAGAGTTTAATAGTTTAATACACAGAGAGCTGGCTAAACACGAGAGTAGAGTTTAATTATTACTCAAATCAGCCTCCCCGAAAACTCAGAGGCTAGGCTTTTTTAAAGATAGTTTGGCGGGCAAAAGGCTTGGAAATGGAGAATCCTGATTGGTCGGCTCATGGATGAAATCACAGGGAGTTGGAGCTTGTATTCTTGCACTGAGTCAGTTCCTGGGTGTGAGCCACAAGAGCAGAGGACCCAGTTTACCAGTCCGGGTGGCACCAGCTAATCCATCAGAATGCAGGGTCTGAAAAATACCTCAAACACCAATCTTCGGTTTTACAGTAGTGATGTTATCCATAGGAGCAATTGGGAAAGTTAGGAATCTTGTGGTCTCTGGCTACATGACTCTTGAGCCATAATTTCTAATCTTGTGGCTAAATTGTTGGTTTTATAAACATGATCTGGTCCCCAAGCAAGGAGGGAGTTTATTTCAGGGAGGGACTGTTATCATCTTTGTTTCAAAGTTAAACTATAAACTAAATTCCTCCCAAAGTTAGTTTGACTTATGCCCAGGAAGGAACAAGGGCAGCTTGGAGGTTAAAGGGAAAATGGAGTCAGTTTGGTCAGATCTCTTTTACTGTCTCACTTTATAATCTTTGCAAAGGCAGTTTCAGCTGGTCTCGAACTGCTGAACTCCCGCCCCAGCCTCCCAAGTAGCTGGGATTACAGGTGCATACCACTACACATACCCGGCTCAGTAATCTGTTTTTTGTCACTTTAATTCACAGGGCTACGAGCCATTGAGCCACTCTCCAAGAAGAGGTCTACAAGAGTTCATTCTCTCACAGGCTTCAAAAGGAATCAACCCCACCAACACCTTAATCTCAGACTTCCACCTCTAGAACTGTGAGACAATAAATTTCTCCTGTTTATTCCACACAGTTTGTGGTACTTTGCTTCAGCAGTCCTGGCAAGCTGAGACACCTGTAAACTGGATGTTAGGTCTAGAGGCATAATTAGGTTCAGGTTAAACATTTTTGGCGAGAATACTATGTAGGTTATGTTGTGTAGTTCATATTGCATCACCTCAGGAGGCACATAACACCAGGCTGTCTCACTATAAGTGATGTCAAGTGTAATCACTGGGTTAAGGTAATGAGAACCAAGCTAAATTCTTCCCTTTGCAATTAAAAAGTAACATGAGGCCACATGTGGTGGCTCATGCCTGTAATCCCAGCACTTTGGGGGATGGAGGCAGGAGGATCCATTGAGGCCATGAGTTCAAGACCAACCTGGGTATCATGTGAGAGACCCTGTCTCTACAAAAATTTTAAAAATTAGAAAAAGAGTAACTTGAGGGGTGGTACATTGGTACTACATAAGTATGCTGCCTCCACCAATCTGTCCTCCAATTATGTTAGCAGTCATTGATGATCCTTGCCTGAATTGATTCTTTTATTGGAAAATGGGAAAATGATGATATTGTATAAATTTGTTCATAATTGTTACCCGACAGTCCTCTATAAAGAAGAATCAAACAGGGATTAACTAAAAACTCAGGGTAAATGCCTAAATCTTTCCCTTAGTTACAAAATTTCAGGAAAAAAAGTTGATATAATTGTCATCATTGATCACTAGTGAGTTTTCACTTGTTTGTCATAATATATTCATGGTTTAAATTTACTCAGTGATTATAAGCAATTATGATCATTATTCTTCTTGATGCTCAATTGTCCCAAATTTGGCCAAGGAGAGAGCCCCTTTAACCTGACTCCTGAGTCCTTTTGACACAATCCCATTGGTCTTTTGGTGCTTTCCTATATCCTGGCACAAGAAGTCCCAGCCTCACCTTGTACTTTGCCTGTGCCAAGACGGGAATCCACCATTTTTCCAAGAAGCACTGCTTTTTTTTTTCACTGGGAAATGGTATTTAGAAACCAAGATCTGGTTTCAAGGTATGCTTATTGCTACTGGGATATCATTGCTTCTAGGCCACAGCAGTGCACAGCACTAGGAAATATGAAGGACTAGCTTTATTGGTGTATTTGTATACTCCTGCTCAGAAGGGCCTGGTGCTTGGGGTTTAATGCTCTGTAATCACTGTCTTGAAACTCTATGCAATTTTATTTTTATATTTGTGCTTTGTAAGTAGAGTCCAATAGATAAGGAAGCACACACCAGGGGCTTGGAACCTTGGCTCATATGTGGCTCCCTAACCTCCCCAGGGTGGGTTCTCAGGAGCTGCTCCCCAACTCCCTGGCACCCTGGGCACTGCCTGGTCTCTCCATTTCCTCCATCTCCAACCCTTCCCAGCAACCACTGTTGCCCTCTGTCTCCAACTGGTGTGAGTGCAGGGAAGGTCAGGTTAAGTGTGTTTGCCCTGCAGTATCTTGGAAAAAGGAATGGCGGTAGCATTTCCAATCTGGGTTGGCAGTGCCACATCGCATTCATTAGGTGACTAGGCAGGGGTAACCTATTACCCACCACCATCCGGTTACCTAGTGCATCCTAGCATGGAGGCTGCAATATGTTTGGAAGCTTCCCATTTGCAATGGGTTGGGGCAGCAGGACCATGGGAGGGAAAAATGCCTGGCTTGACCTCCCTGCTTTCAGCTGGGGCACATTATATCAGCCTAGACACCAGAAGGAGAGGGAACCTGGCAACTATCAAGCTCAACGGATCACACATGCCCCATGACATAGGGCAGGCCTCCTGAGTGCCTGTGAGCATCTGCACTTCTCCCTCAAGTATCCCATGCAAGGGACGTAGAGTAAGTCTTCACTTAACATCATCGATAGGTTCTTGGAAATTGCAAATTTAAGTGAAATGACTTGTAACAAAACTAGTTTTACCATAGGCTAACTGATATAACAAGAGTTAAGTTCCTAGGGCACATTTGTGGTCAGAAAAACATCACCAAACTTCTAAAATAAAGACCCAAACATTTCTAATATTAAACATTGAAATAAATGTGAACTATGATCATCATGACAGATGGGAGGCAGGACTAGACTAGAGCTCCAGACTGAGCAGCATGTGGAGGCTCGCACTGTGAATTTAAGCTCCAGATCAACTGCAAGAACAAACCAGCAATCCCAAGAGGACGCACAGACCCTCTAAAGGAAGCAGACTGCTTTTGCAGGACCTGGGAGACACCCCAAATACTGTGAGTGTCCCAACTGCAGAAGTGGGAAAGGGAGACCCTCCTCTCCCGAATACTCACCCCCACTGGAGAAACTGAAGGTCTGTTTGTGGGAGAAGTTTCCGACCTTACTTGGAGCTGAGTCAATTTAGAGAGCCAAGTGAAATACAGGGGTAGAGGATACAGAAGAAAGGTCTGGGACCTCAGTGGGTCCCCAAGCAGCCATTACTGCATGGCACCACAAGGATCCATCAGGAGGGTGGCCAGAGGAGCAAGAGGTAAAACTCCACAGGGAGAAGGAAATCTCTAGCTGAACTTTGTAACAATTTGAACAGGGTGAGAAGCCTCCTGGCCAGAACCTGGGGGAGGGCACAAATTCACTGTGCAGACTCCACAGGTGGGGGAAGAACCAAGCCCTTTTCTTTTCCCTACCTGCAGCTGGGAAGTAGGTAGCCTGGGGCAAGGTTTCAAGCGCATCTCACCCACCACCAGGAAACAGACTGGGAGCTGTTTGTGGGAGCACGGTGGGAGTGAGACCGGCCCTTCGGTATGTGTGGGAGCTGAGTGAGGCTTGTGACTGCCAGATTTCCCCCACTTCCCTGAAAACCTTCATGACTCAGCAGAGACAGCATTATCCTCCTAGGTACACAACTCCAGTGACCTGGGAATCTGACCCCGATCCCCCACAGCAGCCTCAGCAAGACCCGCCCAAAGAGAGTCTGAGCTCAGACATGCCTAGCCTGGTGTTTCTGAGGAAGAAGAGAATTCTAAAAGCTTGGAAAACATATTTGGGGGAATAATTGAGGAAAACTTCCCCAGCCTTGCTAGAGACCTAGACATCCAAATACGAGAAGCACAAAGAACGCTTGGGAAATTCATCACAAAAAGATCATCGCCTAGACACATTGTCATCAAGTTATCCAAAGCTAAAACAAAGTAAAGAATCTTAAGAACAGTGAGACAGAAGCACCAGGTAACCTATAAAGGAAAACCTATCAGATTAACAGCAGATTTCTCAGCAGAAACCCTACAAGCTAGAAGGGATGGGGCCCTATCTTCAGCCTCCTCAAACAAAACAATGATCAGCCAAGAATTTTGTATCTAGCAAAACTAAGCATCATATATGAAGGGAAGATATAGTCTTTTTCAGAAAAACAAATTCTGAGAGAATTCGCCATTAACAAGCCGCCACTAAAGGAACTGCTAAAAGGAGTTCTAAATCTTGAAACAAATTCTGGAAACCCATCAAAACAGAACCTCTTTAAAGCATAAATCACACAGGACCTGTAAAACAAAAATACAAGTTAAAAAGCAAAAACAAAAAAACCAAAGTACACAGGCAACAAAGAGCACAATGAATGCAATGATATCTCCCATTTCAATACTAACATTGAATGTAAATGGCCTAAATGCTCCACTTAAAAGATACAGAACCACAGAATGGATAAGAACTCAACAACCAACTATCTGATGCCTTCAGGAGACTCACCTAACACATAAGGGGACTCACATAAACTTAAAGGAAAGGGGTGGAAAAAGACATTTCATGCAAATGCACACCAAAAGCAAGCAGGGGTAGCTGTTCTTATATCAGACAAAACAAACTTTAAAGCAACAGCGGTTAAAAGAGACAAAGAGGGACAGTATATAAAGGTAAAAGGCCTTGTGCAACAGGAAAACATCACAATCCTAAACATATATGCACCTAACACTGGAGTTCCCAAATTTATAAAACAATTACTAATAGATCTAACAAATGAGATAGACAGCAACACAATAATAGTGGGGGACTTCAATACTCCACTGACAACATTAGACAGGTCATCAAGACAGAAAGTAAACAAAGAAACAATGAATTTACACTATATCCTGGAACAAATGGAATTAACAGATATATACAGAATATTGCATCCAACAACCGCAGAATACACATTCTATTTAACAGTGCATGGAACTTTCTCCAAGACAGACCATGTGATAGGCCATAAAATTAGCCTCAATGAATTTAAGAAAATTGAAATTATATCAAGCACTCTCTCAGACCACATTGGAATAGAACTGGAAATCAACTCCAAAAGGAACCTTCAAAACCATGCAAATACATGGAAATTAAATAAGTTGCTCCTGAATAAGCATTGAGTCAAAAACAAAATCAAGATGGAAATTAAAAAATTCTTCAAACTGAATGACAATAATGACACAACCTACCAAAACCTCTGGGATACAGCAAAGGCGGTGCTAAGAGGAAAGTTCATAGCCCTAAATGCCTACTAAATCAAAAAGACTGAAAGAGCACAAACTGACATTCTAAGGTCACACCTCAAGGAAGTAGAGAAACAAGAACAAACCAAACCCAAACCCAGCAGAAGAAAGGAAATAACGAAGAGCAGAGCAAAAGTAAAGGAAATTGTTTGTTTGTTTGATTTTTTAAGATGGAGTCTCACTCTATTGCCCAGGCTGGAGTGCAGTGGCACGATCTCAGCTCACTGCAACCTCCACCTCCTGGGTTCAAGTGAATCTCCTGCCTCAGCCTTCCGAGTAGCTGGGACTACAGGCATGAACTACCATGCCCAGCTAATTTTTTTTGTATTTTTAGTAGAGATGGGGTTTCACCATGTTGGTCAGGCTGGCCTCAAACTCCTGACCTCAAATGATCTGCCCACCTCGGCCTCCCAAAGTGTTGGGATTACAGGAGTGAGCCACCACACCCAGCAGGACATTGAAACAAACACACACACACACACACGCAAGATAAATGAAACAAAAAGCTGTTCATTGAAAAGATAAATAAAATTGATAGACCATTAGCAAGATTAACCAAAGAAAACAAGACAGAAAATCCAAATAACCTCACTAAGAAATGAAGCAGGAGATATTACAACTGACATCACTGAAATACAAAAGATCATTCAAGGCTACTGTAAACACCTTTACGCACATAAACCAGAAAACCTAGAAGAGATGGATAAACTCCTGGAAAAATACAACCCTTCTGGCTTAAATCAGGAAGAATTAGATACTCTGAACAGAAATAGCAAGCAGTGAGATTGAAATGGTAATTTAAAAATTACCAACAAAAAAAATCCAGGACCAGACAGATTCACAGCAGAATACTACCAGACATTCAAAGAAGAATTGGTACCAATCCTTTTGACACTATTCCACAAGATAGAGAAAGAATGAACCCCTCTTAATTCATTCTGTGAAGCCAGCATCACTGTAATACCAAAACAAAGGAAGGACATAACCAAAAAAGGAAACTACAGACCGATATCCTTGATGACCATAGATGCTAAAATCCTTAACAAAATACTAGCTAACTGAATCCAATAGCATATCAAAAAGATAATCCACCATGATTAAAGGGGTTTCATACCAGGGATGCAGAGACAGTTTAACATATGCATGTCAATAAATGTGATACACCACATAAACAGAATTAAAAACAAAAATCCCATGATCATCTCAATAGATGCAGAAAAAGTATTCAACAAAATCCAGCATCCCTTTATGATTAAAATTCTCAGCAAAATTGGCATACAAGGGACATACCTTAATGTAATAAAAGCCATCTATGACAAACCCACAGCCAACATAATACTGAATGGAGCAAAGTTGAAAGCATTCCCTCTGGGAACTGGAACAAGACAAGGATGCCCACTCTCACCACTCCTCTTCAACATAGTACTGGAAGTCCTAGCCAGAACAATCAGACAAGAGAAAGAAATAAAGGGCATCCAAATCAGTAAAGAGGAAGTCAAACTGTCACTGTTTGCTGATGATGTGATCGTTTACCTTGAAAACCCTAAAGACTCCTCCAGAAAGCTTCTAGAACTGATAAAAGCATTCAGCAAAGTTTTCAGATACAAAATTAATGTACACAAATAGGTAGCTCTTCTATACACCGACAGCGACCAAGCAGAGAATCAAATCAAGAATTCAACCCCTTCTACAATAGCTGGAAAAAAAATAGTTAGGAATATACCTAACCTAGGAGTCAAAAGACCTCTACAAGGAAAACTACAAAACACTGCTGAAAAAAATCATAGACAACACTAACAAATGGAAACACATCCCATGCTCATGGATGGGTAGAATCAATATCGTGAAAATGACCACACTGCCAAGGACAATCTACAAATTCAATGCAATCCCCATCAAAATAACACCATTATTCTTCACAGAATTAGAAAAAACAATTCTAAAATTCATATGGAACCAAAAAAGAGCCTGCATAGCCAAAGCAATACTAAGCAAAAAAAAAATCTGGAGGCATCACACTACCTGATTTCAAACTATACTGTAAGGCCATCATCACTAAAACAGCATGGTACTGGTATAAAAATAGGCACATAAACCAATGGAACAGAATAGAGAACCCAGAAATAAACCCAAATACTTACAGCCAACTGATCTTCGACAAAGCAAACAAAAACATAAAGTGGGGAAAGGACATCCTTTTCAACAAATGGTGCTGGGATAACTGGCTGGCCATATGTAGGAGAATGAAACTGGATCCTCATCTCTCACCTTATGCAAAAATCAACTCAAGATGGATTGAGGACTTAAACCTAAGACCTGAAACTGTAAAAATTCTAGAAGACAACATTGGAAAAACCCTTCTAGACATTGGCTTAGGCAAGGATTTCATGACCAAGAACGCAAAAGCAAATGCAATAAAAACAAAGATAAATAGCTGGGACCTAATTAAACTAAAGAGCTTTTGCATGGCAAAGTGAACAGTCAGCAGAGTAAACAGACAACTCACAGAGTGGGAGAAAATCTTCACAATCTATACGTCTGACAAAAAACTAATATCCAGAATCTACAATGAACTCAAACAAATCAGTAAGAACAAAACAAACATGGCTGGGTGTGGTGGCTCACACCTGTAATCCCAGTACTTTGGGAGGCCAAGGCAGGTGGATCCTGAGGTCAAGAGATCGAGACCATCCTGGCCAACAAGGCAAAACCCCATCTCTACTAAAAATACAAAAATTAGCTGGGCGTGGTGGCATGCTCCTGTAGTCCCAGCTACTCAGGAGGCTGAGGCAGAAGAATCACTTAAACCCAGGAGGCAGAGGTTGCAGTGAGCCAAGATCACACCACTGCACTCCAACCTGGTGACAGAGCAAGACTCCATCTAAAAAAAAAAGAAAGAAAGAAAGAAAAAAAAATCCCATCAAAAAGTGGGCTAAGGACATCAATAGACAATTTTCAAAAGAAGATATACAAATGGGCCAGGCGTGGTGGCTCACGCCTGTAGTCCCAGCACTTTGGGACGCTGAGGCGGGTGGATCACGAGGTCAGGAGATTGAGACCATCCTGGTTAACAGGGTGAAACCCTGTCTCTACTAAAAATACAAAAAATTAGCTGGGCGTGGTGGCGGGGGCCTGTAGTCCCAGCTACTTGGGAGGCTGAGGCAGGAGAATGGCGTGAACCCAGGAGGTGGAGCTTGCAGTGAACCCATATCGCGCCACGGCACTCCAGCTTGGGCAACAGAGCGAGACTCTGTCTCAAAAAAAAAAAAAAAAAAAAAAGAAGATATACAAATGGCCAACGAACATGAAAAAATGCTCAGCATCACTAATGACCAGGGAAATGCAAATCAAAACCACAGTGCAATACCACCTTACTCCTGCAAGAATGGCCATAATAAAAAAAAAATCAAAAAACAGTAGATGCTGGTGTGGATGCAGTGATCAGGGAACACTTCTACACTGCTGATGACTGCTGATGGGAATGTTAACTAGTACAGCCACTATGGAAAACAGTGTGGAGATTCTTTAAAGAACTAAAAGAACTACCATTTGATCCAGCAATCCCACTACTGGGTATCTACTCAGAGGAAAAGAAGTCATTATTTGAAAAAAATACTTGTGCACACGCATTTATAGCAGCGCAATTCACAATTGCAAAATCATGGGACCAACCCAAATGCCCATCAATCAATGAGTGGAAAAAGAAACTGTGGTGTATATATATATATATTATATATATAGTACATATATATTACATATAGTACATATATTATATATATTATATATTATATACACTATATATAATATATAGTATATATATTATATATAGTGTATATAATATATATAGTATATATAGTGTATACTATATATTATATATAGTATATATACTATATATAATATATAGTATATATACTATATATATATAATATATATATGATGGAATACTACTCAACCATAAAAAGGAATGAATTAAGAGCATTTGCAGTGACCTGGATGAGATTGGAGACTAATATTCTAAGTGAAGTAACTCAGGAATGATTAAACCAAACATCGTATGTTCTCATTGATAGATGGGAGCTAAGCTATGAGGACGCAAAGGCATAAGAACAATACAATGGACTTTGGGAACTTGGGGGGAAGAGTGAGATGGGGGCAAGGGATAAAAGGCTACAAATATGTTGCAGTGTATACTGCTCGGGTGATAGGTGCACCAAAATGTCACAAATCACCACTAAAGAACTTAGGTAACCAAATATCACCTGTACCCCAATAACTTATGGAAAAAAATAATTAAAAAAAAAAAAAAGAAATGCGAGCTATGCATACATTTAAGAAAGATGGAAAAAAGTTAGTAAGATAATTATTTCCTCCATTTTTGGTGAATCACTGAGTGATAGCTTTGGTTGTGGTGGTGGTGGGTTAAATCAGAGAATAGATGTTTGCATAATGAACATTGCAAGGAGTGTAATCACCTGGCAGGTTCTTTCTGCCTGCTGCACAAACAAAATCAATTCAGTGAGACCACGGTATTGCAGGAAAGAAAGAGTTTAATTAACACAAGGCTTCTGAGTGAAATGACTGGAGTTATCACTCAAATCTGTCTTTCCAAAAGCTCGGAGGTTAGGGTTTTTCAAGGATAGTTTGATGGACAGGGGACTAGAGATTAGGTGCTGATGATTGATTGGAGATGCCATCACAAGGGTGTGGAAAACAGCCATCATGCACTGAGTCCACCTTTGGTTTGGGGGCCACCGGGCCAGTTGAGTCATGAGTCACAAATCCCAATGGGATCAGCCACTTGCTGTTATTTGAAAGTCTGAAAAACATCTCAATAGACCAATGTTAGGTTCTACAATAGTGATGTTATCTACAGGAGCAACTGGAGAAGTCACAAATCTTGTGAACTCAGGCCACATAACTCCTGAGCAGTAAGGGATTATAGAAATTATGCTTACATTTAGGCCGGGTGAGATGGCTCATGCCTGTAATCCCAGCACTTTGGGAGGCTGAGGCGGGTGTGTCACGAGGTCAGGAGTTCGAGACCAGCCTGACCAACATGGTGAAACCCCATCTCTACTGAAAATACAAAAATTAGCCGGGCATGGTGGTGGGTGCCTGTAATCCCAGCTACTCAGGAGGCTGAGACAGGAGAATCGCTTGAACCTGGGAGGCGGAGGTTGCAGTGAGCCAAGATAGTGCCATTGCACTCCAGCGTGGGCCACAGAACAAGACTCCCTCTCAAAAAAAAAAAAAAAAAAAGAAAAGAAAAGAAATTATGCCTACATTTTAGCAGAATTCAGGCCCTTTCCAGAATCCTAATCTTAAGGCCTTTAATGAGTCTTACAAAGGCAGTTTCAGCCTTGAACAAGGAGGTGATCAGTTTTAGGGAGGGACTATTATCATCCTTTCTTCAAAGTTAAACTATAAATGAAGTCCTCCCATGGCTAGCTTGGCCTACATCCAGGAATGAGTAAAGACAACCAGCTTGTGAGGCTAAAAGCAAGATGGACTCAGCCATGTTAGACTTCTCTTGCAATCATAATCTTTTCAAAGGCAGTTTCAGAAGCACCTCCTCCCACCACCACACAGTTCAAAACCAGTCACAAATAGGGTGGGCTCACTGAGTGCTTTTGTGCTGTGTCATGTATTGTCATGCATTTGTATGATTATCGTAGACTTTTTGAATTTTTATTTGACAATCATTTGTATTCATTCTTTCATTCATTTTTCAACTTGCTTATTCCAATTCAGGGTCATAGGTGGCTGGAGCCCATCCCAGCAGTTTGAAGCATCAGGAGGGAATGTGCTCTGGACAGGATGTCATCCCATGGCAGGGCTCACCCACACATATACCCACACTCGCTCACACTGGGACCATGTAGACATGCCAGTTGACTAAAGGTGCACAGTTTTGGAATGTGAGAGAAAATCAGAGTCCCTGGAGAAAACCTACACACATGCGGAGAATGTGCAAATTCCACAGAGAGTAGCCCCTGCCCAGAATCTATTATTTTTCTCATTGACATGTATCTGTAATAGGTTCATTGCCTCATGCACACAGCAAGTCAATATGCAGAGACACCAGGTTGCAGTAGAGAAAGAGGTTTAATTGTAGGGTCAATGAACAAGGAGATGAGAGAAAATCTCAAATCCGTCTCCCTAAGGAATTTGTGTTTAGTGTTTTTAAGGGTTTTGGAGTGGGCTGAAGGGTGGAGATCCTTGATTTGTGAAGCTATCGGGTGAAGTGATGGGGCAGGGAGATGAAGAAGCTGTATTCTCATGTTGATCCTCTTTCTCTGCGGGGGTCTTCAAACTGGTTGCTGGAATTTGGTGTCAGAAAAACGTCTGAAGTGATCCTTAAACAAAAGCCTTATGATTCCAATGTCAGAGATCTTGTCTATAGGAACAATGGGGATACAAATCAATTCTTAAACAGTCAATGTCAGAAAGCCAATGGAAATGCAAATGGTCACTATCTAGTGTTACCTGACTTTTAGGAACAAGGAAGTGGACCAAAGTGCAGTCTGATTAATGCTTAATTATAACTATATTTCTGTCCAGAACCTGCCATGCAATTCTTATCGACACTGTGGGGACGGTTTCAAACATTATAAGGAAACAACACTGAATGAAACAATGTTATCTCAGGACTTGCTGTATCCTGTGCCTAGAGAGACCCTTTCTTCCTCCTTCCAACCTTCCTGAATCTGGTTTGTGTTAGTCTCTTCTGGCCAGCTCCAGGCAGTCTCTGGGACAAGTCACAAAATATAGATTGTGAAATTTCAGTTATTCCACATAGGACTTAAAGGTTCTTACATTTGCTTTAAAAACAAATATTGCACAATATAAAGATAAAAGGTAAAATTAATGCAAAAAATTTAAATTTGTAATATTCTTCAGAACGACACTAAATAGCAATAAAAACACCATTACAAGTTGAGAGAGTAAGAGGCTATGGAAAGGAAAGACTTTGTATTTTAATACCTTTAAGGGCATTATTATTTAGAGCATTTATTAATGCTTTTTGAATAAGTGACCACATATTTTTATTTTGTGCCAATTACGTTGTCAGTCTTGGAAATGTGTGTGTGGATAGATAGATTGATGTAGGTAGACATAGATATTTTTCATTCAAATTCGCTTTATCTGTAATCCATACATACACATATAAAGGTTTCAAAATTTTAATAACAGTGTTACTACTCACAGAAAACTACCAAGTGATATTCAAGATTTCGTTTGACTTCTTTTTGACTTTGGTACAGTCTGCGTACTGTATTCATAAATTATTTGAAGTAATTCTTGCCTCTGTATGATTCCATTATCTTTGATATACAGTTAGGTCCATTTGATTGTTTTCAGTTATAGACTGGTTTGTCTTCTTTTTTAATTTTGTTTTTTGGATGTTAAACATTTATATATTAAGTCAAAATTATATTAACAGGCATACTCAGAAATCTCTTTTCAATTCTTATCCTCTCCTCCTTAGCCCCCCTCCAAGCCCTCTGTAGGTAATGATTTCCATTAGTTTCTGATTATTCTTCCAGTAATTTCTGGGAAAAAATTTTAGCAAATACATATGATATTATTTTCCTCCTTTCACATAGAAAAGATAAAACACTATATACATGTTCTGCACCTTGTTTTTTAAAAAATAACCCTCATATCAGAACATAGACACCTTGTCATTCTTGTTGTACACCTGTCTAGTACTTCATTATGAGATGATAACTTAGTTTATTCAATAAGTCCTTTATTGGTGGATATGTCAGATGCTTCTAGTCTTTACTATTAAAAAAATGCCAGAAAAATAATCTTGTACATGTATTATTTCATAATTATGGAAGCATGCCTTCAGGGTAAATTTCTAGATGTGGGATTGCTAGGTCAAGGGGCAAACGTAATTTCATTACATATTGCCAAATTCACCTCCTTGGGACTTGTACCATGTTACACTTTCACCAGCAATGTATAAAAGTGCTTATTTCTCCACAGGTCTGTCTGTCAACAGTGTGTTTTGTAAAACTTTGGAGTTTTGGCCAGTCTGATTTGTGTAAAATGGTAACAATACAGTTTTAATTGGCATTTCTGTTTTTGTGAGTAATAATAAGCACCTTTTCAAATGTTCATTTGCATTTCTCTGTGAACTCTCTGTGCCTTTTGCCTTTTTTTTTTTGCCTTTTTTTTCTATCAAGGTTTTAGTCTTTTTCTTCTTAATTATTAAGATCACTTTATTTATTAGGGAGATTAATCTTTTGTCTGATATATATATATAAAATAGTTCCTCTATGTTTACCATTTTATATTTTATTATGATTATGTGTATTTAATGTAGGTAAATTCATTAATCTTTTATTTATTGATTCTGAATTTTGAGACATAGTCTGAAAAGCTTTTCCTGCTCTCATGTTAAAAAGAAAAACAGGGAACTTCTGCATCTGATCAAGATGGAATGTCCCCTTCCTCCCAGGGTCTTCTCCTAAGAAACCCTGTGCATAACACAGCAAACAAGAATGGGAAGACTCTGAAAGGTTGAAAGGAGAAAGCAGAATTCTTAGGGACCTTAGTTTGACTGAGGAACAACACAACACTGAATTTCCTGGGTTTCCTTATCACCTCCCTTACATCCCAGACAGGGCACTGTGCAGAAGCCTTCAACTCTCCAACCCAGAACTGCCAAGTACAGATTAAAAAAAAAAAAAAAAACAACTCCATGAAAAGCCTGATAGCTCTAGCTGTCAGGCATAACAACAGAAAACTTTTTTTGGCAATACCTGCCCTACTCCAACCAAACACCAGTAGAAAATCTGTATACCCTTCCCTGCTGTGGGATCTTCCAATGCCCACCAGGCAAAAGCAACTGGTGCTCTAATTCCCATGCAGAGGTACTGGTAAAGCTGAGCGGAAAGCTGAACTTCTACTCCCTGCCAAACAGAAGCAGGCAGTTTGCTGATTGCTCCACAGTGTAGTGTCAGTGGGGTCCAACAGCAAACTGAGCCTCCATCCTCACCAGGTAGTAATGAGACTTAAAGAGGCAGAAAGATAGGGCTAGTTCATACCCTGATCACCCCCCATCCCAAGTGTTAGCAGAGCCCAGCAGCAGGGAGCTAAGTATCCAGCCCCACATGGCAAAAATAGGACTGAACAAGGCAATGCCAGTCAGATCTAATCAGCACTCCACCGTCCACTATCCCCCTGCCACTAGTGTCAGCAGGGCTCAGTAGGGAGCTGAGCCTCCGACTCTACCCGACATTAACAAGGCAGAATGAGGTGACATGAGGTGGGTTTAGTGTAGTCTTTGCTTTCTCCCACTCCTAGTATTAGTGGGGCCCAGCTGGGAGATGAATCCTTCCACACCAGGCATTGATGGGACAGAAGGAGGTGGTGAGTGGTGGGGTTTGTTGGCATTCCACTTTTCCTTTTCACTCCCTTGGTGTCTGCAGGGCTCAGCACAAAGCTGAGCTACTGCCTCCACTGTAACAAAAAAGCAGAGTGAGTCAACCCTTGGCTTCCCCGCACCCTCACTAGTGTCAATGGGAACCAATAGGGAGGCAGGCTTACATTCCCATTAGGAGGCAGTGTGGTGGCAAACGTCAGTGCCCCATTTTCACTGGGAAGGTGTTGATGGGGCCAGTGTGGGAACTGAATTTCTACCCCACACATCTACAACAAGACAACGGGAGTCAGTGCCTACTTTTGCCAGAGTAGTATCATTGGGCACCAGAGAGCAGCTGAACATACACACCCACTCAGCCTTCATGCTGTACCTCAACCAGGGGACAACCTGTTAAAAAAAGAAAAAGAAGAATTAGTAGAATCCATAGTCTAATAATATAATATCCAAATGTTCAGGATATAGTCAAAAGTCACTCATCATATCAAAAACCAGGAAAATCACATGAATGAGAAAAGATAATCAACAGACACCAACAAGGAGATGAATCTGATGATGGAATTATGTGACAAAGATTTAAAATCAGCCATCATAAAATGCTTTAACAGATAATTACAAATTATCTTCAAACAAATGAAAAAATATAGAAAATCTCAGCAAAGAAATAGAAGTTATTTAAAAAGAACCAAATGGAGATTATAGAACTGAAAAACACAATAACCAAAAGAGTGGATTTGACAGAAGATAAAATCAGTGAAGTCAAGGACACATCAATAGAATTTTCCCAATCTGAGCAAGAGAAAAAATAGACTGAAAATAATAGGCATTCTTCACATTTTCGTATTACAGATGAGGATAAAGAGGCCCAGGCAGGGCTCAGCAGGTGACAGAGCTGGTATCTGAATCAAAATAAACGTCCCTGTCATTATATCTCATGTCTGAGGCAATTCAGTGTATTTAAGGAAAAGTGCCTTGCAATTAAGGTTGTTAAATAGTAAAATGGATTGGTAATGGGGTTGGTAACTAGTACTTTAACGTGTATTGTATGTTAACATTGTTGATGTGTATTTGTTTGAAATAGCTTAGGCAGACTGCTGCCTAAAGAATGAAATATAGACAATGTAGCCTTTACTACAAGCTAGGATCCCTGTTATGAGAAGATTTTGAAATTAATAAATAGTTTGCATTTTCAAAGAAAAAAATAGACTGAAAAAAATGAACAATCTCAGGAACTGGTGAGATGATAAAATAGATAACATTTGTCTCATGGAATACTAGAAAGAAGAGACAGAGGGCCGAAAAAGTATTTGTAGGATTGAAAAAGTATTTGAAGAATAATGGCTGAACACTTTCCAAATTTAGTGAGAGACAGAAGCCTAGAGATTGATTCAAGAAGTGGAGTGAATCCCAAACAGGATAAATCTAAAGAAGTACATGCCAAGACACATAACTTCTGAAAAGTTCTGAAAATGAAAGACACAAAACAGAAGAAAAGAAACCATGAAATCCAAAGAGAAATAATGCATTATTTGTGGTGGAACACCAATTTGAATCACAGGGTATTTCTCTTGTGAAACCATGAAGGCCAGAAGGAAATAACACATTTTTCAAGTATTGGAAGTAAAGACCTGTCAATTGCAAATTCTATATCAAGCAAAAATCGTGTTCAGTAATAAAGAAGAAGTAAAGATATTCTTGGAATAAGGAAAACTAAGAATTTGTTGCTAGTAAATCTATCCTTAAAGAATTGCTAAAAGAGACTTTCTAAAACAAAGTGGAAATGATAACAGAAGAAGGCGTGGAACTTCAAAAAGGAAAGAAGAACATCAGAATAAGTAAAAACAAGAAACTAGAAAGAGAAGCGCAAAATAAACTGAAAAGAAGAGGAAGGGAAATAATAAAAAGCAGAAATCAGTGATATTAAAAACAGGAACACAATATAGAAAATCAATGAAGCAAAACTAAATTGTTTTAAAAATCAATGAAATCAATAAACCTTTAGCAAGCCTGGCAAAGATAAAAAAGAGAGAAGACACAAATTACCAATCTCAAAAATAAAGCATAGGATATCACTACAGATCCTGCAGCCATTAAAGGAATATAAAGGAATACTATGAGCAACTGTGTGTTCACAAATTCAAAAACTTAGGAGTGGAACAATTCCTCAAAATCCACAGACTACCATACTCAATCGCAATAAAATAGACAACCTGAATAGTCCTATAACCACTGGGTGAAAAATGATTTTGTAATTAAAGGGCTCCTGAATGATTTCACTGGAAAATTCTATCAAACATTTTAAAAAGAATTAACACCAATTTTACACAATATCTTCCAAAAAACAGCAGAGGTGGAAACACTTGCCAACTCATTTTATGAGACTACTATTACCCAGACACCAATAACCATACAAAGACAGTACCAAAGAAAAGAAAGAACAAAAAAACTACAGAATATCTCTCATAAACAAAAAAAATCCTCAATAAAATATTGACAAATCCAGGAATATACTATAAAAAGAATTATACATCAAGACCAAATGGGGTTTATTTTAGGTATGCAAGGCTGGTTAAACATTTGAAAATAAATCATTGTAATAGACCCTATCAACAGGCTAAGGAAGGAGAATCATACAATCATATTAATTGACATAGAAAAAGCATTTGACAAAATCCAACACCTAGTCATGATAAAAACTCTCAGGAATAAATAGGAACCACCTCAACTTGATGAACATCACAAAAAACCTACGGCTAACATCATACTTTTTTTTTTGAGACAAGTTCTCACTCTGTTGCCCATGCTGGAGTACAGTGGTGCAATCTTGGCTCACTACAGGCTTGACCTCCCAGTGTCAAGTGATCCTTCTGCCTCAGCCCCCTGAGTAGCTGGGACTGTAGGTGTGTGCCACCACACCCAGCTAATTTTCATATTTTTGTAGAGACAGTGTTTCACCATGTTGCCCAGGCTGGTCTTGAACTCCTGAGCTCAAGGGATCTGTCTGCCTCAGACTCTCAAAATGCTGGGATTACAGGCATGGGCCACCTCATCTGGCTTTAACATCATACTTTATGGTACAAGACTAAATGTTTTCTTCCTAAGTCTTGGAACAAAGCAAGAATGTCCACTCTCAGCATTTATTTGACATAGTGCAAGAAATTTTAGCCACCATAAAAGGTATATAGATTGGAAAGGAAGAAATGAAACTATCTCTATTTGCAAATGAC
This sequence comes from Pongo abelii, assembly GCF_028885655.2. Lineage (NCBI taxonomy): Eukaryota > Metazoa > Chordata > Mammalia > Primates > Hominidae > Pongo > Pongo abelii. The sequence continues at coordinate 46,691,721 of NC_072008.2, forward strand.
ACAATTATGTATATAGAAAATTCCAAGAAATCTACCAGAAACTCCTAGAAATAATAAGTGAGTTCAGCAAGGTAGCAGGATACAAAAATCAACACACAAAATTAATCGTATTTCTATATACTACAATAAACATGTAGAAACCAACTTTCAAAACAATACCACTGCATTCTCCACAAAGAAAATGAAATACTTACTTATAAACTTAAGAAAGCATGCACAAGATCTATATGGTGAAAATTACATACTGATGGAAGAAGTGAAAGAATAAACAAATGGAGAATCAGTGTTCATTGATTAGAATACCCAACAAGGTAAAGATGTGAGTTTTCCCCCAAATTACTGTATAGGCTTAATGCAATTCCTATCAAATGCCAACAAGGTTTTTTGTAGACACAGACAAGCTCATTCTAAAATTTATTTGAAAAGGCATAAGCCCTAAAATAGCTAAAACAATATTGAAAAAGAAGAATAAAGTGGGAGGGATCATTCTCCCCAACATTAAGACCTACTATATATCTACAGTAATCAAAACAGTATCGTATTGGTGGTGGAATAGACACATAGATAAATGAAACAGAGTAGAGAACCTGGGCTCTCTAGACTCATATAAATATGCTCAACTGATTTTTGACAAAGATGCAAAAGAAATTCAATGAAGGAAGGGCAGCCTTTTCAACAAATGGTGCTGGGGAAATTGGGCATCCATAGGTTAAAAAACAGAACAAAAACCTTTACTAAATCTCACACCTCAAGTAAAAAATTAACTCAAAATGGATCACAGACATAAATATAAAATGTAAAACTATAAAACTTTTAGAAAAAACATTATAGGAGAAAATTTTCATGATCTAGGACTAGGCAAAGAGTTCTTAGACTTGACCCCAAAAGCATGATCCAGGAAAACTGATAAATCAGACCTCATCAAAATTTAAAACTTTGATCTTTGAAAGACCCTGTTGAAAACATGGAAAAACAAGCAACAGACTGGGAGAAAATATTTGCAAACTACATAGCTGACAAAGGAATAATATCTAGAATATATAAAGAACCCTAAAAAACCCAAAATTAAAAAAAAAAAAATCCGTGAGAAAATAGGCAAAAGACCTCAACAGACATTTCACCAAAGAGGATATTCAAATGGCAAATAAATACATGAAAATATGTTAAATATCATCAGCCATCAGGAAAATGCAAATTTAAACTACAATGAGATAGTACACACCTATCAGAATGACTACAATAAAAAATAGTGAGCTGGGCACTGTGGCTCACCCCTCTAATCCCAGAACTTTGGGAGGCCGAGGCGAGTGGATCACCTGAGGTTGGGGGTTCAAAACCATCCTGGCCAACATGGTGAAACCCCGTCTCTATTTAAAATAATACAAAATTAGCCAGGCATGGTGGCACGTGCCTGTAATCCCAGCTACTTGGGAGGCTGAGGCAGGAGAATCGCTTGAACCTGGGAGGCAGAGGTTGCAGTGAGCCAAAATTGCGCCATTGCACTCCAGCCTGGGCAACAAAAGCGAAACTCCATCTCAAAAAAAAAAAAGTGAAAATGCCAAATGCTTGCAAAGATGTAGAGAAATGGAATCACTTATAAATTGCTAGTGGTAATGGGAAAATGGTACAGCTACTCTGGAAAAGAGTGTAAAACTTTCTTAGAAAACTAAACATGGCTTACCATACAACCCAGCAATTGCACTTACTTACATCCCTGTCTTAGTTCATTTTTGCTGCTATAACAGAATACCATAGACTAGGGGGCTTATAAACAACAGAAATTTATTTCTCATGGTTCTGAAGGCTGGGAAGTCCAAGATCAAGGCACCAGCAGATATGGTACCCAATGAGGGCCCATTTCCTGAATCACAGATGGCCATCTTTTCACTGTATCCTCACAGAGCAAAAGGGGCAAAAGAAGTCTCTGAGATCTCTTTTATGAGGGCACTAGTCCAATCACGAGGGCCCCATCCTCATGACCTAATCACCTCCCAAAGGCCCCAATCTCCAAATACCATCACCTTAGGGATTAGGATTTCAACATATGACTTTGGGGGTACACAAACATTCAGTATATTGCATTCTGTCCCTGGTCCCCCAAAATCCATGACCTTCTCACATGTGAAATATATTCATTCCATTCCAATAAACCCAAGAGTCTTAACTCATTTCAGTATCAACTTTAAAATCTAAGTCCAAAGTCTCATCCAAATATTATCTAAATCAGATATGGATGATATTCAAGATAGGATTCATCCTAAGGCAAATTCCTTTCAACTGTGAACCTGTGAAACCAAACATGTTATGTGCTTCCACAATTCAATGGTGGGACAGGTATAGATAGACATTCCCATTCCAAAAGAGAGAAAGAAGAAAGAAGAAAAAGGGGACAGGTCTCAAGTAAGTTTAAAACCTAACAGGGCAAATTCCATTAGACCTTAAGGCTTGAGAATAATTTCTTTGACTTGATGCTCTGACATCCAGGCCCACTGGGTGAAAATGTTGAGTGGCAATGTCACTTTCACAGCTTTATGGTATGACTCCATGGCAGGATCTGTGCCCCCATGCCACAGATCTTCCAGGCTGTCACTGTGTGCCTGCAGCCATGGGCTGTTTCAGCCTTTGAAACCTAGGTGCAAGCAGCCATGCCCCCACCTCAGCCTATGCATTCTGCATACCAGAGAAGACAGTACCACATGGACACCACCAAAGTTTGCTATCTGCACCCTCCAGAGGGGCAGCCACCACAGTCCATGCTGCACCAGGACCCATGGGAGCTGCACCTGGGGTGACAAAGGATTACAGTGAGTGGAGACCACAAAGTGAGCTGGCAATGAGCAGGGTGCACTGAAGTTCCACAGGCACTGGCAGTCTCGGATAGAATGGCTAGCCTGATGATCTCTGAATTGCCTTCGGGGTAATTCTTCCATTGTCTGGAAGAATAACACCTAGTTTCTGTTGAGATGGCTGATCTACACTAATCTCCTTATCAAACAGTCATTTGGCCACATCTTTAATGTCTTCATTTTTTGCAATATGTATGGGCTAAGAATTTTCCTAAGAATCTTTCATTTCTGCTTCCTTTTGCTTAACAATTCCAACTTTAAGTCACTTCTCTCTTCTCACATTTTGCTATAAGTAGTTAGAAGAAGCCAAGCTGCACCTTCAACACATTGCTTAGATATTTCCTGAAATAAATATCCAGTTTCATCACTCACAAGTTCTACCTTCCACAAAACACTAGAGCATATGCACAAGTCAGCCAAGTTCTTTGCCACTTTATAACAATGATCATCTTTTCTCTGTTGTCCAATAGCATGTTCCTCATTTCTGTCTAAGACCTCATCAGAATGGCCTTTACCACCCATATTTCTCCAACATTGTATTCAGGATCGCTTAGGTATTCTCAGAAAACTGAGGCTTTCTCTACAGCCCTATTCTTTTCTTTCTAAGCTCTCACCAGAATCACCCTTAGTGGTCTCTTTATAGCAACATAGACTTTTTCCATCATGCACCTCAAAACTCTTCCTACCTTTACCTGCTATCCAGTTCTAAAGCCACTTTCACATTTTTAGGTATTGCTTCCACCCCACTCTCAGTACCAAAGTCTGTGTTAGTCATGGTGCTATAGAGAAACAGGCCAATAGGATATATACAGAGAGAAAGAGTTTTTTTTAGACGGTCTCATCACCCAGGCTGGAGTGCAGTGGCTCAATCTTGGCTCACTGCAGGCTCAACCTTCTGGGCTCAAGCGATCCTCCCACCTCAGCCTCCTGAGTAAATGGGACTACAAGTGCGCACCACCACACTCGGCTAATTTTCACATTTTTTGTAGACATGGGGTTTCATCATGTTTCCTAGGCTTGTCTCTAATTCCTAAGACCAAAGGATCCACCCGCCTTGGCCTCCCAAAGTGCTGGGATTACAGGCATGAGCCACCATACCCAGCCGGAAAGAGATTTTTTATGGAGGGTGGGCTCATGCAATTATAGAAGCTAAGAAGTCCCACAATTTGCTGTCTGCAACTTGGAGATCAAGGAAAAACAGTGGTGTACTTCTAGTCCAAGCCTGAAGGCCTGAGAATCAGGGGAGCCAATAGTGTAACTCTCAGTCTGAGTCCAAATGTCTAAGAACCAGGGAGCCAGAAGTGTAAGTCCCAGTCCGAATCCAAATGCCCAAGAACCAGGAACTCTGATATCTGAGGGCAGGAAAATATGGATTTCTCAGCTCAAGCAGAGAGAGCAAATTTGCTCTTCATTTGCCTTTTTGTTCTATTTAGGCCCCTCAATGTATTAGATGATGGCCACTCACATTGGTGAGTGTGATTTTCTTTACCATGTTTACTGATTCAAAGGTTAATCTATTCCAGAAACACTCTCACAGACATACTCAAAAATAATGTTTTACCAGCTATCTGGGCATCCCTTAGACCACTCAAGTTGACATATAAAATTAACTATCACAAGTTCATCTTTGTCAACTTGGCACCCATAGGCATCTCCTTAAACCATACTTAATCTCCAAGTGAAGACAATAACAAGGTCATAATTCCACCTAACATGATATAACTATTCTATATACAACTGAAAATGCACTAATCCCTTCCCCAGAAGAGGAAAGTCCTTGAGTGATGTTTACTATTCTCCTGATATCTCATAACTTAAATACTATGATATAAAGTTAACAATACTTAAATACTGATATAAAGTCAATACACATTATGTTATATGATAAGAGATAAGATGAAAGAAAGCAAAGATATTTGCTACACACAGACACACGAGTATATTCACAACAAAATAAGGTGGAAATACTCATGATAATTACAGTCTTCTTTTCTGGTCATGTGGATTGTAGTTGGCATTTATAACTACCTTCATCCACTACCTATTCCATATTCTCTTTGCATTCAGTAAGCACCTCACCTGGTTGTGGTTCTTTAGCTGGTGGAGTGACCCAAATCTTTATTCCTGAGGAGTCTTGGCCATTAATTGTCCTGCCTGGATTGAGTTGTTACAGTTTTCCATTGACCTTAATCACAGGGAATGATAAAACTAGAGACATCCTAAGGGGTCCCTGTATTCCCAACATACTCTTTCTTACCTCCATGGTGGAGTAGTAGTTCAATTCCCTCTTGGTAGTCTGGATTAATCACCCCAGACAACACTATAACTCTCTTCTTGGCCTTGACTCAGGGGCATGAGAGCCCAAAGTGGCTGGGTGACAGTCTTAACTTCCAGTTCAATGGAATTATTGTTGTGACTCCTGGTGAAAGCATTCCTCCCTCTGCAACTAAGATCGCTAGCCAGCGAAGCATAAAATCACAGGAACGGGAAGCAAAAATTTTACTAGTGGGTCACTAGGGGCAATAGTGAGTGGAGCCACTCCCATTTCCATCGCTTGATTCTTGGATCCATGAATCTTGGCTATCAGATAAACAGCACCATATATTGGACATTTATTCAGAGAATATACAACCTTCTGAAGAATCTTGCCCCCAGCCCTGCAAGGTATTACCACCTAGCTGATGCTGTAACTGAGTCTTCGAAAGGCCTTTCCACTGTACTATCAAGTCAGCTGCTTCAGGATTGTGGAGAACATGATAAGACTAATGAATTCTATGAATCTGGCCCATTGCCAGATTCACACTTCTTTTGCTATGAGGTGAGTTCCTTGATCAGGAGCAACACTGTATGGAATACCATGACAATGGATAAGGCATTCTATAAGTCCATGGATGGTAGTTTTTAGCAGAAGCATTGCATGCAGGAAGGGAAAATCTGTATTTAGAATAAGTGTCTATTTCAGTAAGGACAAAATGCCACCACTCCCATGATGGAAGCAATCCAATGTAATCAACTTGCCACCAGATAGCTGGCTGATCACTCCAGGGAATGGTCCTATGTTGGGAGCTCAGTGTTGGTCTCTGCTGCTGACAGATTGGGCACTCAGTGGTGGCCATAGTCAGGTTGGCCTTGGTCAATTCTGAGCCCATGCATAAACTCCATCTCTGGAGCCTGGCCACTTACTTCATTAGCCCATTGAACAGTGACAAGGGTGGCTAGGGAAAGAGGCTGATTGGTCTCCAGAGAATGGTCATCCTATCCACTTGATTATTAAAATCTTCCTCTGCTGAGGTAAACCTTTGGTGAGCACTCACATGAGATGCAAATACCTTCACATTCTTTGCCCATTCAAAGCAGTCTATCCACAGACCTCTTCCCCAAATATATTTGTCACCAATTTTCCAATTATGTTCTTTTCAAGTCCTTGACTATCCAGCCAAATCATGGGCTACAGCCCATGAATTTGTATATAATTGCATATCTGGTCGTTTATCTTTCTGAGCGAAGTGCATAGCCAGGTGTGCTGCTCAAAGTTTTGCCAACTGAAAGGATTTCCCTTCACCACTCTTTCATGGGTGTCCCAGAGAGGGGCTGTAGTGCTGCAGGTGTTGAAAATCTATACATAAATGCTCATATAAGCTTTATTAATAATAATCACAATGGGTGAATAGTTTAAAAACTGTGTTACATCTATACCAATGGAATGCCACTTAACAATGAAAAGTAAAAAACTATTCATACAGCAGCAACTTGGATGGATCTCAAGGGAACTAAGATGACTAAAAAAGAAACATTATAGAAATGGAGAACAGGTTAGTAGTTACCAGGGGTCAAGGATGAGGGCTGCAGGGAAGAAGAAGGGAGCATGATGTGGTTACAAAAGGGCAACCTGATGGATCCCTGTGGTGATACAACTATTCTGTATCTTAATGGTATTAATGTCAGTATTACAGTTGTGATATTGTACTATGGGTTTGTGTTAGTCAGCTCAGGATGCTAAAACAAAATACCATAGTCTGAAGAGCTTCAGCAACAGATGTTTATTTCTCACAGTTATGGAGGCTGGGAAGTATAAGATTATGGTGCCAACATATTCAGTTAATACAGAGGACTCTTGTCCTGACTTGCAGACTGTCACCTTCTTGCTGTATTCTCACATGGTGAAGAAAGAAAAAACTGGTCTCTCTTTCCCTTTGTATAAGAACACTAATTTAATCATGAAGTCCCCACCCTCATGACCTCATCTAAATCAAATTACCTCCAAAATGCCCCACCTCCAAATACCATCCCACTGGGGGTTAGAAATTCAACTTACGAGTTTTGGGGGTACACAAACATTTAGTCTCTAAGAAGGTTTTTAAAAATTATTTTAGTAAAATACAAAACATGAAGGTTAGCATTGTGACCATTTTTTAAGTGCACAATTCAGTGGCATTAAGTATATTCACAATGATGTGTAGCCATCACTACTATCTCTTTTTTTTTTTTTTTTTTTTTGAGATGGAGTTTTGATCTTGTTGCCCAGGCTGGAATGCAATGGCACGATCTTGGCTCACCACAACCTCCACCTGCCGGGTTCAAGCAATTCTCCTGCCTCAGCCTCCTGAGTAGCTGGGATTACAGGCATGTGCCATCATGCCCGGCTAATTTTGTATTTTTAGTAGAGACAGGGTTTCTCCATGTTGGTCAGGCTGGTCTCCAACTCCCTACTTCAGGTGATCCACACACCTCAGCCTCCCAAAGTGCTGGGATTACAGGCATGAGCCATCACACTCAGCTGACCACTATCTATTTCTAAAACTTTTCCATTATGCAGAAAAATCCCCCTATAACCATTAGGTAATAATCCCCATTGCTCCTTCCACTCACTACTGATAGCCTTATTCTACTCCCTGTCTCTATGGTTTTCTTATTTGTAGCATACTTTTGCAAAATGTTATCATTGGATGAAACTGGGCAAAGAATACACAGAATCTCTCCATATTATTTCTTAAAACTGCAAGTGACTCTGGAATTATCTTAAAATTTAAAAGTTATTTATGTTTTCTTATATTATTTACGTGGTTATTTTTATTATTATTACAAGCATATCTTGGAGATAGTGCAGGTTCAGTTCCAGACCACTGCAATAAAGTGACTATAACAATAAAGTGAGTCACACAAATTTTTTTGTCTCCCAGTGCACATAAAAGTTACATTTACAGTGGCTGGGCATGGTGGCTATAATCCCACACTTTGGGAAGTGAGAGGATCACTTCAGCCCAGCAGTTCAAGACCAGCCTGGATGACATAATGAGATACTATCTCTATTTTTTTAAAAAGCTATATTTATGTTATAATATAGTCTATTAAGTGTGCAATAGCATTATATCTAAAAAGACAATGTACATATCTTAATTTAAACATACTTTATTTCTAAAAACTGCTAACAATTATCTGAGCCTTCAGTAAGTTGTAATCTTTTTGATGGTGGAGGGTCTTGATTCCTTGTTGATGGCTGCTGGCTAATCAAGGTGGTGGTTACTGAAAGGTGAGGTAGCTGTGGCAATTTCTTAAAATAAACAACAATGAAATTTGCTGCATTGATTGACTCTTCCTTTCATGAAAGACTTCTCTATAGAATGCAATGCTGTTTGATAGCATATTAGCCACAGCAGACCTTCTTTTAAAAATTAAAGTCAATCCTCTGAAACCCGCCCCCTTTGTCAACTAAGTTTACAGCGTATTCTAAATCCTTTGTTGCCATTTCAAAAATATTCACTGCATATTCAACAGAAGTAGATTCTGGCTCAAGAAACCACCTTCTTTGCTCATCCATAAGAAGCAACTTCTCTTCCATTCAGGTTTTATCATGAGATGGCAGCAATTCAGTCACATCTTCAGGCTCTATTTTTTATGAAAATTTTTGTGGGTACATAGTAGGTGTATATATTTATGGGGTATATGGGATGTTTTGATACAGGTATACAATGTGTGATAATCACATCAGGGCAAATGGGGTATCCATCACCTCTGGCATTTATCCTTCGTGTTACAAATAATCCAGTTACACTCCTTTAGTTATTCTTAATTTTAAATGTACAATTCAATTATTATTGACTATAGTCACCCTGTTCTGCTATCAAATACTAGATCTTTTCATGTTTTCTAACTATTTTTTGGTACCAATTAACCATTCCCATTTCTTCCCCCACTCTATCCCCTCCACTACCCCTCCCAGCCTCTGTAACCATCCTTCTACTCTCTATCTCCATGAGTTCAATTGTTTTAATTCTTGCCTCCCACAAATACGTGAGAACATGAAAAGTTTGTCTTTCTGTGTCTAGCTTATTTCACTTGATGCCTTCCAGTTCCATCCATGTTGTTGCAGATGGCAGTATATCATTCTTTTTCATAGCTGAATAGTATTCCCTTATGTATATGTACCACATATTTTTAACCATTTGTCTGTTGACAAAAACTTGGGTTACTTCCAAATCTTGTATATTGTGAACAGTGCTGCAACAAACATGGGAATGCAGTTATCTCTTCAATATACTGATTTCCTTTCTTTTGAGTATATAGCTAGCAGTGAGATTGCTGGACCATATGGTAGCTCTACTTTCAGTTTTTTGAGGAACCTCCAAACTGTTCTCCATAGTGGTCATAATAATTTACATTCCCACCAACACTGTATGAGGGCTCCCTTTTCTCCACATCCTTGCCAGCATTTGTTACTGCCTGTCTTTTGGATACAAGCCATTTTAACTAGGGTGTGATGATATCTCACTATGGGTTTGATTTACATTTCTCTGATGATCAGTGATGCTGAGCACCTTTTCATATATCTGTTTGCAATTTGCATGTCTTTTCAGAAATGTCTATTCAGATCTTTTACCCATTTTGAATTGGATTATTAGATTTTTTCCTATAGAGTTGTTTGAGCTCCTTATATATTCTGGTTGTTAATCCTTTGTCAAGTGGATAGTTTGCAAATATTTTTTTCCCATTCTGTGGGTTGTCTCTTTGCTTTGTTGATTGTTTCCTTTGTGGTGCAGAAGTTTTTTAATTTGATGTGATCCCCTTTGTCCATTTTTACTTTGGTTGCCTGTGCTTCTGGGGTACTACTTAAGAAATCTTTGCCTACTGCAATGTCCTGGAGATTTTCCCTAAGGTTTCTTATAGTAGTTTCATAGTTTGAGGTCTTAGATTTAAGTCTTTAACCCACTTCTATTTGATTTTTGTGTATGGTGAGAGATAGGGATCTAGTTTCATTGTTCTGCCTATGGATATCCAATTTTACCAGCACCATTTATTGAAGAGACTGTCTTTCCCCCAGTGTATGTTCTTGGCACCTTTGTTGAAAATCAGTTCACTGTAAATATATGAATTTGTTTCTGGGTTCTCTATCCTGTTCCATTGGTCTAGGTGTCTGTTTTTATGCAAGTACCATGCTGTTTTGATTATCATAGCTCTGTAGTATAATTTGAAGTCAGTTAATGTGATTCTTCCAGTGTTGCTCTTTTTGTTCAGAATAGCTTTAGCTATTCTGGGTCTTTTGTGGTTCTATATAAATTTTAGGATTTTTTTTTAATTTCTATGAAGAACTTCATTGGTATTTTGATAGGGATTACACTGAATCTGCAGATTGCTTTGGGTAGTATGGACATTTTAACAATATTGATTCTTCCATTATAAATATGAAATGTCTTTCTATTTTTTTGGTGTTCTATTCAATGTCTTTCATCATATTATATAGTTTTTATTATGGAGATCTTTCACTTCTTTGACTTCTTTGGTTAATTCCTAGATATTTAATTATACTTGTGGCTGTTGTAAATGGGATTTTAAAAAATTAATTTTTCACATTGTTCGCTGTTGGCATATAGAAATGGTATAGTTTTTTTGTTTTTTGTTTTTTTTTTTTTTGAGATAGCATCTTGCTCTGTCACCAGGCTGTAGTGCGGTGGCATGATCTTAGCTCTGCCTCCTCTGCCTCCTCTGCCTGCAACCTCTGCCTCCTTGGATCAAGCGATCCTCCCACCTCAGCCTCCTCAGCAGCTGGGACCACAGGCATGTGCCACCACACCTAGCTGATTTTTGTATTTTTTGGTAGAGATGGGTTTTCACCATGTTGCCCAAGCAGGTCTGGAACTCCTGAGCTCAAGTGATCCACCTGCCTTGGCTTTCCAAAGTGCTGGGATTACAGATGTGACCCATTGCACCCAGTCACATTTTTGTATGTTGATTTTGTATCTTGAAACTTTACTGAATTTGTTTATCAGTTCTAATAGTTTTTTTGTGTGTGAAGTCTTTAGGTTTTTTCAAATCTAACATATCATCTGCAAACAAGGATAATATGACTTCTTCCTTTCCAATTCAGGTGTCCTTTATTTCTTTCTCTTGTCTGATTGCTCTAGCTAGGACTTCCAGTATTTTGCTGGATAACAGTGGTGAAAGTGAGCATTCTTCTCGTGTTCCAAATCTTAAAGGAAGGGCTTTCAGTTTTTCCCCATTTCTTTGTTGATTTTCTGTCTAGATGATCTGTCCAATGCTGAAAGAGGAGTGTTGAAGTCTCCAGCTATTATTGTATTGGGGTCTTTCTATGTCTTTAGTTCTAATAATATTTGCTTTACATATCTAGGTGCTCTGGTCTTGGGTGCATATATATATTTAGAATTGTTATATCCCCTTGCTGAATTGACCCCTTTATCATTATATAATGACCTTCTGTGTTGCTTTCAATAGTTTTTATCTTGAAATCTATTTTGTCTTATATAACCACATCTATTCCTCCTCTTTTTTGGTTTTCATTTGGATGGAATATCTTTTTCTATTCCTTTATTTTCAACCTGTGCATGTCTTTATAGGTGAAGTTTGTTTCTTGTAGGTAACAAATCAATGGATCTTGCTTGCTTAATCCATTCAGCTACTTTGTCTTTTGATTAGAGAGTTTAGTCCATTTACATGTGTTATATGTAAAAATGTTTATTTAGAAATAGAATGCTTGTTCCCCAGTGCCACAAAGAAATAGCACTTGAATATAAATTTAATTCTCTCAGCAAGGCCATTTTTACTTTCTGCAGAAAGGGTACACTTACCAGCAGTTTTGCCATGAGAGTACACTGAACAAAGAAGACAGGGTCATTTATAACCTGATGTGTCCACCCTACTGCTGTGTCCAGTTTCCATTGGCTGGAATGGGACCTCACATTCTGTATTTGTCCTGATTGGCTAGCAACTTAGAACTTTCCAAAGGAGGCAAAGGCAGAGGAGAACAAAGGAAGGAGGAAGTAACTTTTGCAATGCTGAGAAAGGTAAAAACACCTCCAAATAAGGAAGATGAACAGGCTATGACCTAATGCTTGCTTGGACCAGTATAAGCACACCAGGGCAAATATTTAGGCTAAATTGTGGGAGCTAAGAACACAAAGTACATTGATTTCTTTATTACGGCTAGTAGATATTTCAGAATGTTAGCACAGATATTTAAGAATGTTAGCACAGGTCTTTGAATAAATTTTGCTTCTAATAGAAGTTACTATTTATTCCTAAGTAGACAGGGAGGAAAGTCTCTTTGAAGAGGAAACTCTACTGCACTTTTTACACATGCAACATTATTATGGACAAGTAAAGACTTACTCTTGCCATTTTTTAATTTGTTTTCTAGTTGTTTTGTGGTCTTCTATCCTTTCTTTCTTTCCTTCTTGTCTTCCTTTTAGTGAAGTTGATTTTCTCTGATGATATGATTTAATTTCTTCCTTTGTATTTTTTGTGTATCTGTTGTATATTTCTAGAGTTGAGGCTATCATGAGTGTTGCAAACAATATCTTATAACCCATTATTTGAAGCTGATGGCAACATAACACTGATTGCATAAACAAACAAGCAAAAAGAAACCTAATAAAAACTTTATATTTTAACATTTTCTCCCCACATTTTACCTTTTTGTTGTTTCTGTTTATATCTCATTGTACTGTCTATGTCTTGAAATGTTGTTGTAGTTATTACCTTTTTTTTTTTTGAGATGGAGTCTTGCATTGTTGCCTGGGCTGGAGTGCAGTGGTGCGATCTTGGCTCACTGCAACCTCTGCCTCCCAGGTTCAAGCAATTCTCCTGCCTCAGCCTCCCGAGTAGCTAGGATTACAGGTGCCCACCACCATGCCCAGCTAATTTTTTGTATTTTTAGTAGAGACGGGGTTTCACCATCTTGGCCAGGCTGGTCTCAAACTCCTGACCTCATGATTCCCCTGCCTCAGCCTCCCAAAGTGCTGGGATTACAGGCATGAGCCACCCCGCCCAGCCAGTTATTATTTTTGATCAGCTCATTTTTTCCATCTTTCAACTAATGATGTGAGTAGTTTACACACCACAATTATAGTGTTATAATGTTCTGTGTACTTACTTTTACAAATGAGTTTTGTACCTTCAGATGATTTCTTATTGCTCATTAAGGTCCTTTTCTTTCAGATTGAAGAGCTCCCTCTAGTTTTTCTTGTAGGACAGGTCTGGTGTTGAGGAAATCCCTCAGCTTTTGTTTGTCTGGAAGGTCTTTATTTCTCCTTCATGTTTGAAGGATATTTTCTTTCCTTTCTTTCTTTCTTTTTTTTTGAGACAGAGTCTCACCCTATCCCCCAGGCTGGAGTGGAGTGATCTGCAATCTCCACCTCCCAGGTTCAAGCAATTCTCCTGCCTCAGCCTCCCAAGTAGCTGGGATTACAGGTGCCTGCCACCATGCCCAGCTAATTTTTGTATTTTTAGTAGAGATGGGTTTTTGCCATGTTGGCCAGACTGGTCTCGAACCCCTGACCTCAGGTGATCCACCCACCTCGGCCTCCCAATGTGCTGGGATTACAGGCGAGAGCCACCATGCCCAGCCCTGAAGGATATTTTCACCAGATATACTATTCTAGGGTAAAGATTCAGCACTTTAAATTTGTCATGCCACTCTCTCCTGGCCTGTAAGGTTTCCACTGGAAGGTCTGCTGCCAAATATATTGGAGCTCTATTATATGTTTTTATTTTTGTTTTTGTTTTGAGACAGAGTCTGGCTTTGTCACCGAGGCTGGAGTGCAGTGGCGCTATCTCGGCTCACAGCAACCTCCCCTTCCTGGGCTCAAGCCATCTTCTGACCTCAGCCTCCCAAGTAGCTGGGACTACAATCACATGCCACCACGACCAGCAATTTTTATATTTTTTGTAGAGATGGGGTTTTACCATGTTGCCCAGGCTGGTCTCAAACTCCTGACCTCAAGTGATCCACCCACCTAGGCCTCTCAATAATAATTTCTTTTTTTTTGAGACGGAGTTTTGCTCTTTTTGCCCAGGCTGGAGTGCAATGGCATGATCTTGGCTCATCGCAACCTCTGCCTCCCGGGTTCAAGTGATTCTCCTGCCTCAGCCTCCCAAGTAGCTGGGATTATAGGCACCTGCCACCACGCCCGGCTAATTTTTGTATTTTTAGTAGAGATGGGGTGTCATCACATTGGCCAGGCTGGTCTTGAACTCCTGACCTCAGATCATCTGCCTTCCTCAGCCTCCCAAAGTGCTGGGATTACAGGCATGAACCACCTCGCCAGGCCCCAATAATAATTTATATTGATCTATCTTCAAGTGCACTGGCTCTTCACTCTGTCATCTCTATTCTGCTGTTGTGCCTACCCAGTGATTTGCTGTAAACAGATGTGTTGTCATCCAGGCTTTGTTGTTCCATTTGTAGAGCACAGGCAGAGTAGATTTAGCATAATTCTTAGTGGTCCTAGGATTTTCAGAATGGTAAATAAGCATTGGCTTCAACTTAAATTCACCAGCTGCATTAGCCCCTAACAAGACAGCCAGGCTGTGTTTTGAAGCTTTGAAGCCAGACATTTATTTCTTTCTAGCTATGAAAATTTTAGGCTGGCGCGGTGGCTCATGCCTGTAATCCCAGCATTTTGGGAGGTCGAGGCTGGCAGACCACCTGAGGTCGGGAGATCAAGACCATCCTGGCTAACACGGTGAAAGCCCGTCTCTACTAAAAATACAAAAAATTAGCTGGGTGTGGTGGCACATCCCTGTAATCCCAGCTACTTGGGAGGCTGAGGCAGGAGAATCGCTTGAACCTGGGAGACAGAGGTTGCGGTGTGTCAAGATCGCGCCATTCCACTCCAGCCTGGACAACAAGAGCAAAACTCCATCTCAAAAGAAAAAAAAAAAGAAAAGAAAAGGAAATTTAGATAACATCTTCTGCCAATAGAAGGCTGTTTTGTCTACATTGAAAATCTGTTGTTATTGTAGCCACCTTCATCAATGATCTTAGCTAGATCTTCTGGATAACTTGCTGTAGCTTCTTCTCCATCAGCATTTGCTGCTTCACTTTGCACTTTTATGTCATGGAGATGGCTTATTTTCTTAAATCTCATGACCCAATCTCTGCCAGCTTCAAGCTTTTCTTCTGCAGCTTCCTCGCATCTCTCTCAGCCTTCATAGAATTGAAGACAGTTAGAGCTTTGCTCTGGATTAGGCTTTGGCTTAGGGGAGTGTTGTGGCTGGTTTGATCTTCTTATCCAGACCACCTAAACTTTCTCCATATCACCAATAAGGCTACTTTTCTTTCTTGTCATTCATGTGTTGACTATAGAAGCACCTTTAATTTCCTTCCAGAACTTTCCCTTTGTATTCATAACTGGGCTAACTAGTGCAAGAAGCCTAACTTTTGGCCTAAGTTTTCAACCTGCCTGTCTCTATAAGCTTAATTTTTATTAAAAAAAAATTTGTGAAAAATACAATATCTGCAAAGCACAACACAGTAAAATGCAGTAAAACAAGTTATGACTGTAGATAGTGAGTACTGTTTTTCAAAAAGATGTTTAAATTGCTGCATTAACATTTTAAATGTAATCAGCTTATTAATTAATTTATTTATTTATTTATTTATTTATTTATTATTGAGACAGAGTCTTACTCTGTCGTCCAGGCTGGAGTACAGTGGTACAATCTCGGCTCACTGCAACCTCTGCCACCCGGGTTCAAGCAATTCTCCTGTCTCAGCATCCCAAGTAGCTGGGACTACAGGCATCTCCCACCACGCCTGTCTAATTTTTGTATTTTTAGTAGAGATGGGGTTTCACCATATTGGTCAGGCTGGTCTCGAACTCCTGACCTCAAGTGATCCACCCACCTTGGCTTCCCAAAGTGCTGGGATTATAGGCGTGAGCCACCGCGCCCAGCCTTAAGTGTAATCAGCTTCTGATTTAAAGTAAGAGACTTGTGACTTTCTCACTTGAACACTTACTTAGAGGCCATGGTGAGGTTATTAGTTGGCCTAATTTCAATATTGTATCTCAGGAAATAGGGAGGCTCTAGGAGAGGGCTAGGGATAGGGAAATGGACAATCAATGGAACAGTCAGAATACATACATTTATCCATTAAGTGTGCTGCGTTACATGGCCGAGGTTTGTGGCACCCAAAAACAATTACAATAGTAATATCAAAGATCACTAATCACAGATCAGCATAACAGATATAATCATAATGAAAAAGTTTGAAATATTGCTAGAAATACCAAAATGGGACATAGAGATACAAAGTAAGCACATGCTATTGGAAAAATAGTACTGATAGACTTGCTTGAAGAAAGGTTGCTACAAACATTCAATTTGTAAAAAACACAATATTTGCAAAGCACAACAAAGCAAAGTGCAGTTAAAGAAGGTATGCCTGCAGATATTGAGTATTCAGTTTTTCTAAAAGATGTTTAAATTGCTCCATTAACGTTTTAAGTTTAATCTTTCAAACTGCGCTATCCAATAATGGTAGCCACTAGCTACATGTAGCTTTTTGAATTCCCATCAACTAAAATTAAATAAAATTTAAAATTCAGTTATTTAGTCACACTAGTCACCTTACAAGTGCTCAGTAGCCACATGTGGTTACTGGCTATTAAATTGGGCGGTGCAGATGTAGAACATTTCCATAATTGCAGAAAGTTCTATTGAAAAGTGCTGTTCCAGCCCACCGCGGTGGCTCCCACCTGTAATCCCAGCACTTTGGGAGGCTGAGGCGGGTGGATCATGAGATCAGGAGTTCAAGACCAGCCTGGCCAAGATGGTGAAACCCCGTCTCTACTAAAAATACAAAAATTAGCCAGGTGTGGTGGCAGGCACCTGTAATCCCAGCGACTTGGGAGGCTAAGCCAGAGAATTGCTTGAACCCAGGAGGCGGAGGTTGCAGTGAGCCAAGATCATGCCACTGCACTCCCTCCAGCCTGGGCGACTGAGCAAGACTCTGTCTCAAAAAAAAAAAAAAAAAAAAAAAAAGAAGAAGAAGAAAATAAAAGTGCTGTTCCAGAATCTGGAACTGAATGCAAAATTTCTAAAGCACCAAAAGGAAAAAAGAAAACAAAAGTAACCTAATAAATGCAGGAAATAACATGAAAGGAAAAGAAAAAAATAGTAAGGTATTATAGTAAACAGAAAAAGCAAAATAAGATGCTAAAGAAAAGTCCAAATGTATCAGAAATTATAATAAAAGTGAAGAGCTTAAATTTCTCTAACAGAAAGAAGCACGGGTCTCTTTTGTATCTTAAAGGGCAAAATGTCAGAAATATCAACATTAAATGAATGACCAAAGATATATCATAAAAATTTTAGGCAAGGCGCGGTGGCTAATGCCTGTAATCCCAGCACTTTGGGAGGCTGAGGTGGGCTGATCACGAGGTCAGGAGTTCAAGACCAGCTGGCCAACACAGTGAAACCCTGTCTTTACTAAAAATATAAAAATTAGCCGGTTGTCATGGCACACGCCTGTAGTCCCAGCTACTCAGGAGGCTGAGGCAGGACAATCGCTTGAACCTGGGAGGCGGAGGTTGCAGTGAGCCGAGATTGCGCCATTGTACTCTAGCCTGGACGACGGAGTGAGACTCTGTCTCAAAAAAAAAAAAAAAAAAAAAAAAAAACAATTAAAACCTAAGCAATAGTATTATTTATCAGATAAAATTAGAGTTAAAAATTAGACATAGAAGCATATTTTAGATTGATAAAAATAAAGTGTGCAGAGAAGGTATATGTCTTGAATCTGTATGCAGAGATTTAAAAAATAACTTTTTTTTATACGGAGTCTCACTCTGTCGCCCAGGCTGGAGTGCAATGGTGCGGTGTCGGCTCACTGCAACCTCCACCTCCCTCGTTCAATCAATTCCCCTGCCTCAGCCTCCCGAGTAGCTGGGATTACAGGCACCCGCCACTGGGCCTGGCTAATTTTTTTGTATTTTTAGTAGAGACGGGGTTTCACCATGTTGGCCAGACTGGTTTCGAACTCCTGACCTCAGGCAATCCGCCCGCCTCGGCCTCCCAAAGTGCTGAGATTACAGGTGTGAGCCACCACGCTCGGCCTAAAAAAATAACTTTTTAAGAGTACTGAGTAAGTACTGAACTACATAAAGTAAAAACTGACTAAGGGAAAAAGTTGGCAAAAGCAGAAATCTAAAGCTTTACTATGATCTTATTTTGACCTTCAGGACCTTGGACTACCTCTCCCTCACCATGGATCCTATAGCTCTCTGTCTCACTCTGCCATTTCACAAGCACACTCTAACTTCAGCCTTTGCACATTCTATTTCCTCTGCTTACAACATATTTCCTCCAAATAATCACATGCCCTGCTCTCTCCTTTCATTTAGGTCTCTGCTCTAGTGCAGGACACCTGAGAACAGGTTTAAGGTTCTGCATAAACAGATGAGGTAAAAGTATTTACATAGGATTTTTATTGGTATTTGACATAATTGGCTCTAGGATCCCTTTCTGGAACCCCGAGTCCCAGCTATCTGTGGTGGATTCCCCATCTTTCTTGCCCATCTGCTCAAGTGTTACCTTATCAGAAAGGCCTGCTCCCACACTCTACCTAAAAGAGCACCCATCCCCCAGCCCATCATCCTGATCATTCTCTGTCCCTTTATCTGCTCTGTTTTTCTTCTTGCTACTTCTTACCACCTGAAGCATTTGTTAAATAAAGATTATAGGAAGTTATTGTTTTGGATTAAGCTCCTGCACTAGGCCCCAATAGATCAGACTAGAAAGCAAATGGAGTCACTCATGCTAAAGTTTCACATCGCCAAATCCAAACTAATTTATCATCTGAACTTCTGAGAAATTAGGAGAGAGCCAATTTCCCAAAGAGGCCTGTTTAAATCTTCAGTTGGCATGATAATGAAGTTCTCTCGGTTTTAAATCCTTTCACAAAAGAAGTAGCCTGAAGTAACCTGTCATTAACTAATCTATTATCTTTCTATTGTTCTGTCTCCCTGCCCCCCTCTCACAAGAAAAGTAGCTTTGAACCCCTTAGTATGCTTTGTTCTTTGTTTCTGCTTTCTCCAGCCCTTCTCTGTCTATAAAGCCAGTCTCTTCTGCTCAGCTCATGGGAACACTTAATTCTATTTTATGGAATAAAGTGTTGCCTGATTCTAGAATTCCAATAAAGCCAATTGAGATCTTTAAACTAAATTTGTTATAATTTTGTGTGTTGACACATGCATTATAGATATTTTTATTTATTTACTTATTGTCTGTCTCCTCCAATCACAAGGTAAGTTTCATGAAAGCACACTCTTTGTTTCACTCATTGTTAAATCCCAGCACCTAAAACAGGGCCTGGTACATGGTAGGTCCTTGACAAATATTTGTTGTATAACGAGTGAATTCCAGTGAGTAATGTACACCCTCGCTCATGTATTAACAGATTCAGTGACCTAAGATACATTAGAATATGGAAGAACTGAACCCAATTACAAATTTGTCTTGGCAAACCTATACAGAATATTGAATCCAACAAACAGAATTCCTGACCTCAAGTGATCTGCCCTCAAGTGCTTCATTCAATTAATGAAGCAGTTACTAAAACAGACCATGCATTATGGCTCAAAGAAAATCTCGATAAATTCCAAAAGGCCAATATTATAAAGGCCCACTATTTCGCAACATGCAGTAACATTATACATTAACAACAAAAGAATATCCAAAAAAAGAAGCTATGTGCTTAGAAATTATAAACAATTTTTTGAAACTCTTCTAAGTAACTCAAAGAGGAAATAAAAACTGAGATTATGAAATATTTGTGAATGAAGACCAAAGAAAACATTATATGTCAAAATTTGTAAGATGCACGTCTCCACTCTCCCTTTCCTTTGTGCCCAGAGAAAAATCCTAATTGTGAATTTGGTAAAATGCCTTCCAACTGTCACTGGAAAGGGGGCCTGGATCCAGGCTCCAAGAGAAGGTTCTAGGATTTTGCACAAGAAATAATTTAGCTAGGAGCAGTGGCTCATGCCTGTAATCCCAGCACTTTGGGAGGCCGAGGCAGGCGGATTACTTGAGGTCAGGAGTTCGAGACCAGCCAACATAGTGAAACACTGTCTCTACTAAAAATACAAAAATCAGCCGGGTGTGGTGGCTCGCGCCTATGATCCCAGCTACTCGGGAGGCTGAGGCAGGAAATTCACTTGAACCCAGGAGGCGGAGGTTGCAGTGAGCTGAGACCACGCCACTGCACTCCAGCCTGGGTGACAGAGCAAGACTGTCTCAAAAAATAAAAATAAAATAAAATAAAAAAGAAAGAAAGAATTCAAGGCGAATTCATACAGAGTAAGTGAAAGCAAGTCTATTAGGAAAGTAAAGGAATAAAAGAATGGCTACTCCATAGACAGAGCAGGCCTGAGAGCTGCTGGTTGCCCATTTTTATGGTTATTTCTTGATTATATGTTAAACAAGGGGTGGATTATTCATGCTTTCCCTTTTCAGACCGTATAGGGTAACTTCCTGACACTGTCATGGTATTTGTAAACTGTCATGGTGCTGGTGGGAATGTAGTAGTGAGGATCACCAGAGGTCACTCTCGTCGCCATCTTGGTTTTGGTGGGTTTTAGCCAGCTTCTTTACTGCAACCTGTTTTATCAGCAAGCTCTCTATGACTTATATCTTGTGCCTACCTCCTATCTCACCCTGTGACTTAGAATGCCTAACCATCCAGGAATGCAGCCCAGTAGGTTTCAGCCTCATTTTACCCAGCCCCTATTCAAAATGGAGTTGCTCTGGTTCAAACACCTCTGACACAACCTCTAATCAATATTTGAATAAAGATAAGAAAGGTTAGAACAAACTGATAACACCAGATTAAACAAAATAATCACTGGATACATTCTTTATATATTCTGGCTACTAATCTTTTTTCTGTTATATGTGCTTACAAATATCCTCTCCCATTCAAATTACAAATATTGCCTGAAAATAAGACAAAGTACCAGAGTTTTCTAAAGATGAAGGAAATTTTGAAGTTACTAAAAACTCTACCTTTCCCAAAACAATGACACCAGACAAAAATAACTTGAGATGAAAGTTCTATCAAAACTTCAAGGATACTTACCTAAAGGTTCCAATTTAAATCTGGAAGGAAAGACACTAAAAGTTGCAGAACTCATTCTATGTGACTAGCATAACCCTCACATCAAAACCAGAAAAGGTGAACACACCCACGCACGCACACACACACGCAAAAATTACATACTAATTTCACTAATGAATATAAAAAACAATGGAGCTACATTAGCAAATATATTCCAGAATTAATCCATTTTGACCAAAAAAGGTTTATCCTATAAAAGCAGGAGTGTTTCAGCATTTAAAAAACATTTAAAGTTAATCTTATACTGCATATAAATAGATTAGATGAGAATAAAATCTTAGGTCAGCATTAAAAGTCACCAAAAACCCAGGCGTGGTGGCTCACGCCTGTAATATCAGCACTTTAGGAGGCCGAGGTGGGTGGATCACTTGAGTCCAGGAGTTGGAGACCAGCCTGGCCAACATGGTGAAACCCCATCTCTACTAAAAATACAGAAAATTAGCCAGTGTGGTGGCACTCACCTGTAATCCCAGTTACTCAGGAGGCTGAGGCAGAATTGCTTGAACCCGGGAGGCAGAGGTTGCAGTGAGCTGAGATCACTCCACTGCACCCCAGCCTGGGCAAGAGAGCAAGACTCTGTCTCATATGGTAAAATTTAACACTCATTCCTGCTAAACTTCTTAGCAAACAAATAATAAAAATAAACTTTCTTTGAATAATAAAATGAAACCTATAAAATAAAAGGTTTCTATAAGAAAGCATCAGAAAGTATTGCACATATTAGTGAAAGAAATGTTATAAGGATTCCTATTAATGTCAAGATTTTTAAAAAGATGATCGTTGTGACTGCTATGATTTCATTTTGCCCTTGAGAACATAGCCAATGCAATAAAAAAGGAACTATATTATTGTCTCAAACTCCAAGGTAGACCTAGTAAGACAGTTGAATAACTGTCTCAAACAAGATATACAAAATAAACATCAAAAAAGCAATAGCTTTCATACATCAATTACCGTCATGCCTCATTTAACAATGGAACTTCAGGCCGGGTGCAGTGGCTCACGCCTGTAATCCCAGCACTTTGGGAGGCTGAGGCCGGTGGATCATGAAGTCAGGAGTTCGAGAGCAGCCTGTCCAATATGGTGAAACCCTGTCTCTACTAAATATACAAAAATTAGCTGAGCGTGTTGGCGCATGCCTGTAGTCCCAGCTGCTTGGGAGGCTGAGACAGGAGAATCGCTTGAACCCAGGAGGCGGAGGTTTCAGTGAGCCGAGATTGTACCACTGCACTCCAGCCTGGGCGACAGAGCGAGACTCCATCTCACACACACACACACACACACACACACACACACAAAGGAACTTCATTCTGAGAAATGTGACATTAGGCAGTTTTCATTTTTGTGAGAACATGGTGGAGTATACTTACATAAACCTAGTTGGTAAAGCCTACTGCACACCTAGGCTGTATAGTATAGACCATTGTTCCTAGGCTACAAACCTGTACAGCATATTACTGTACTGAATACTGTAGGCAATTATAACAAAATGGTATTTGTGTATTAAGCATATCTGACCAGAAAAGACACAGTAAAAATATGATGTAAAATATAAAAAATAGTACACCTATATGGGGCACTTATAAATGGAGCTTGCAGGACTGGAAGTTGCTCTGGCTGAATCAGGTGAGTGGTGAGTGAATGGGAAGGCCTGGGACATTACTGTACACTACTGCAGACTTCATAAACACTGTATACTTATGCTGCACTAATTTAAAGTTTTTTCTTTCTCCCAGGCACAGTGGCTCACACCTGTAATCCCTGTGCTTCAGAAGGCTGAGGCAGGAGAATTACTTGAACCCAGGAGTTTCAGACCAGCCTGGGCAATATAGTAAGACCACATCACTACGAAAAATAAAATTACCCAGGTGCGATTGTGTATGCCTGTAGTCCTAGCTACTCAGGAGGCTGAGGTGAGAGAATCCCTTGAGCTCAGGAGTTTGAGGCTATAGTCAGCTATGATCACACCACTGCACTCTAGCCAGCCTGGGAAACAGACAGAGACCCTATCTCTTAAAAAAAAAAAAAAAAAAAGGCCAGGCACCGTGGCTCATGCCTGTAATCCCAGCACTTTGGGAGGCCGAGGGGGGCGGATCACAAGGTCAGGAGTTAGAGACCAGCCTGGCCATCATGGTGAAACTCCGTCTCTACTAAAAATACAAAAATTGGCCGGGCATGGTGGCAGGCGCCTGTAGTCCCAGCTACTTGGGAGGCTGAGGCAGGAGAATCTCTTGAACCCGGGAGGCGTAGGTTGCAGTGAGCCGAGATGGCACAACAGCACTCCAGCCTGGGCAACAGAGCGAGGCTCCATCTCAAAAAAAAAAAAAAAAAAAAAAAAAAGTCACTAATAACCTTAGCTTACTGTAACTTTTTTACTTTATAAACTTTTCCATTTTTAAGACTCTTTTGTATTAACATTTAGCTTAAAATATAAATACATTGTACAGCTATACAAAAATATTTTCTTTATATCCTCATTCTCTAAGCTTTTTAATGTTTAGATTTTTTTTTATTTTTAGTTCTTTTTTTTTTTTTTTTACTTTTTTTTATTATTATACTTTAGGTTTTATGGTACATGTGCACAATGTGCAGGTTAGTTACATATGTATACATGTGCCATGCTGGTGCGCTGCACCCACCAACTCGTCATCCAGCATTAGGTATATCTCCCAATGCTATCCCTCCCCCCTCCCCCCACCCCACAACAGTCCCCGAAGTGTGATGTTCCCCTTCCTGTGTTCATGTGTTCCCATTGTTCAGTTCCCACCTATGAGTGAGAATATGCGGTGTTTGGTTTTTTGTTCTTGCAATAGTTTACTGAGAATGATGATTTCCAATTTCATCCATGTCCCTACAAAGGACATGAACTCATCATTTTTTATGGCTGCATAGATTTTTTATTTTTTGTTTTTTGAACTTTTTTGTTACAAACTAAGACAGAAACACACATATTAACCTAGGCTTACACAGGGTCAGGATCAGGATCATCAATATCACTGCCTTCCATCTCCGCATCTTGTCCCAGTGGAAGGTCTTCAGGGACAATAATATACATGGAGCTTTCATCTCCTATGATAACAATGCCTTCTTCTGGAATACTTCCTGAAGGATCTGCCTGAGGATGTTTTACGGTTAACTTTTTTTTTCACAAGTACAAAGAATACACTCTAAAATAATGATAAAAGGTATAGTATAGTAAATATATAAACCAATAACATAGTTGTTTGTTATCATCATCAATTAGTGGATTTGCTTCAAGGAAGAGATAAGGTATGTTTGTAAATTGCACAACCCTAATGACAGGCAATTAAAGATTTTGATATCTTTGTATTCTCTTAAGTATTCAACCTCTCATTCTTGAGTATCATAAAATTTTTATTGGTAGTGTCTGACTAAATAAAATTTTATTCTACGTGGATTAAGTCCATAATTATTTACTTTCATATTTTTCCAAGACGAATGAATTCATAGCTGAATTCATGTTGGCAAATCTATGCAGTTATCTCCTTAACTTAGTAAGTAGACAATTGTTGATTCATAATTCCTTTAATTCTGAAATCCCATAACCTCTCCTAATCCTACATTACCTGATTATCAACTTGTCTGTTCTAAACAGCCCATAGGCATTCTTCATCATGATGCTCATAGCAGGCGGAAAGAAAAACTTCATGCTCTCCTTTAATATCAAGAAAACCATCATTTCTCCCATAGAAGTAGATAGGAATGCTTGATTATTGGTCAATAATTGATTCTGTGTTCTGTATGCCCTCAACTACGGCTTGGCACCTCTTCTAGGACATGTCAAAGGACTTTTCATCTTCATGAGAGGGTCATTTCTAGTTTTATCGGTAATGAAATGGGAGAACTTTGAATCGCTTGCCTAATAGTCTAATTGAATAATCCTTTAAATCAGAGCAGGGTAAAAAAAAAAAAAGAGATAGAATAAAGATATATACTAGGAAAGTGATATATAGTAAAGCCTATCTTATAAGAGATGCAGCCAATGAGAAATAGATGCATGAGACATCACTTGTTCTGCATCACTTTCCAGGGTTAAATACTGTGCTTCAGGAGGCTTATATACCAGTGTGATCCATAAACCATCCGTCTTCTTGGCAGACTTTAACAGTTTTGAGACTATTCATTTCTGTTTGATGCACTCTGAATCCTCATTTCACTCATACTTGTCTGCACCACTCAACATTCCTTTGAAATACCATCTCTACCTTCTTTTCTTACCTAAAGCTTACCTACCCTTCTAAGTACAGATCAAGTCTCACCTCTTTGACCCCTTCTTTGACCTTACCCCCAGGGATCACTGTCTTCTCTGAACTCCCAAGTCACTTCTCAGGGAGCAATGCACAGCAAGGAATTCAGTGTGAGGAACACAAAATATATTGTTCCTGCCTCTCACTTCATGTCCACTCTCCTCAAGGGGTTGCCTATCCATTTAGACAAACAAAACAAAACAAAAATATACCACTGTAAAAAAAAGTCACCAGTAATTAATTAATTGCATGAGAATGTACAGAAGGGAAAAAAATCACTGAGCCCTAAAGTAGTTTGGAAATTTTGCCAAGAGACACTTGATTAGGTATAACAGAATGAGTAGATTTAGATAAATGGAAAAGAGAACATTATAGGTGGACAGGACAGAAGTCAATGAAAAATTGAGATAGAAAAAAACTAGATGTGTTCTAGGAATAGGAAAATCTTCTCTGAACTGTGTTCTTCAATGTGCCCAGTCCTGTACCTCACTATAGTAGGCGCTCAGAAAGCATCATTGATTGATTGAACTGAAGAAGCAATAATATTTTTTGCTAGGTAATAATCAGCCATTTGGTCAATACATGAACAGAAAATGGCTTCATTTTCAGGAAGTATAACAGCATTAATTTCCCACATAATATGAAATAGTAGCTTACCATATCTTACTGATGGACACTTTTAATAAGACAAACTAAAAAAACTCATCTTTTAAAATTAGTTGAAACTAATAATAGAAATAGAATCCCAATCAGTAGCATTGCTAACGGTTGTTCTCTATTTATATTCAGTGGTCCAAAATGTCACTATTTAAGTCAAATATCTATAAAAATATGTGGAGTAAATTTCAGCATACTTCCCTCTTATTACAAGTGCTGACCTTTTTCATTTTGAAAATGCCTGTTTTGAGATAATGCTTCACAATGTCTTCTACAAATACTTAGGTACTTAATTAACCATTGGATTTATGGTTTACGTGAGAGAAATAAATGACTACGAGAAGAGCATGTCTATTTCTGGTTCCCAGAATCATCGTTCTGCAATTGCTTGAGGCATTAGCACAGCATCCTTGAGTAAAGGCTTTTCTCGTGCTGAAGTGTGTGACCTGTGTCAGCGAGAATCAGGATGGCTGCTGTGGATTCGCGGGACCCCCCCTCCCTCATACCTGGCTTTGAGCAACAAACTGATCACATAACAGCCTTATTACCCTCTAAGTCTCAGACAACCTGCCTCAACTTTGAAAAACCTAACTGTCCAGTTACTTAATTTCATTAACTGAATAAACTGATTTGTGTTGTGTGGGTGTGTATGCACATGTATACATGAGCTGAGAGGGATGTTTACAGACTGTAAAAATACGAGCTTGAAAAGAAAGCTAGATCTCAGGAAACATAAACCAACATGTCAAAACCATGAATGCCTGTGGGGAAGATTTCACATTTTCCCCCACTTAAGACACCTTTAACAAGATCAGTTTCTTCACTCCCAAGAACAACTTTTTGTGAGTCATTAATTAGGCTCTTACACAATAAACAAAGAAATTAATAAGAAAGTTCAATATTAAATCAAAAAAATGGGAGAAGAGTTATTTCTTGAAAAGAAAGAGCAAAGTTATTTTCAAATACTTAAGCAAGTGAACTGAAGTGGGGTTTTTTTCTTGAGTTAGACACAGGTTTAGTTAATTCTCACAAACATATCTGGGAAGATAAGGAGTTTTCAGTAGAAATGTTATCCTCAAAGAATACTCATGAGGGAGAAAAAGTGCGAGTGAAATCAAGTTGGAAGAGAAAATTAATACATACAGTTGCTATGAAAGACCAGCTAATGTTGGTCTCAAAACTCAGTTATGAGAACTATATGAAAGCTGAACACACTTTAATACACGTGAAAGTGAGCAGAATCACTTTCTGCTTCCACTTGTACCAAGAACTAGTAAAAAGCATGTGGAAAATAGTACAGAAATGAGATGGGCAGAGCACAAAGTTTACAAATTTCATCTCACAGCTAACCATCTTCAAACACATTGTACTCTGAATTTAAGCTAGGCATAGTACATAAAAATTCTTCTAGATCACATCTAGATACATCTCTTTTCTCTCTTTATCACAGAGGGCAGTGCTCCCCAGATTGGTAGAATTTGCCAGTTTTCTGAAAAGGTGATGGGAAGAGCACAACAGTAACAACTTTGCTTTGACAGGCAACTGACACCCATATGATTGATCATGCCAATTATTTCTCAAATTGTGGAATGAGGATCGATATTTAATTGAAGATGGAATTCTAGCATTCGGAGATCTTTTTTTCCTTTCTTTTTTTTTTTTGCTTGAACCAGAGCTATCCAGTTTTTGAAATGGCATGGCCTTCAGGGCCCATAGCCCTTTCTTGGACCTCCCACACTCTCCATATCACAAGGCCAAGAAAATAAGTACCTGCCCATAGCAAATAGCTTTGGGCTATTTTTTCCTAAACAGCTATGGGCATGTTTGCTCACCATTTCCTAAATCCCATGGAAACTGGGACAAAAGGACCCAAGAAACTTGAAGGGAGCACATTTTAAAACAACCCTACAAAACAGGCACTTTTTCTTGTATATTTTACCACCACTTTGCTTGTGCTGGTGAAAGTGGAGGGGAGATGAGAAAAGGCCTCATTTTGTATGTTAGCTCTTAGCTATTTGGTTTAAGGGATTTTTTTTTTCTTATAAAACATACAACTGAAACTGGAAAGTCCTTCAGCTAGATGGTCAATGTTTTTGTGGAATGTGAAAAGGATGGCTTTTTATATCACTGGGTAATTTACATACGCTTGGTAGGTTACTCCCAGATTTCCAAGGTAGAAAGTGACAGTGGGAGACGATGATTCAAATTGTTCAAATATCCATAGGGAAGACATATAAACTCACCACAGACTTTGATAACGTATTAGTCATTAGATATCTCATCCTGACCCCAGCCTCAGATTCACCTGTTGAATACCTGAGCTTAAGTAAGCCATACTTGGAAATGTGGAAACAGAACCCTACTGAGAAAAAAAAAAACTTATCAAGAAAAGATAATTGTGCCTAAACAATTTCCCCCTAAAGAGCCAGAAGCTAACACAATATTCCCCCCTAAAGAGCCAGAAGCTAACACAGTAATACAGGAAAAAATGAGAATACAAAAGGTAACATCTCTAAAAGGAACTTCAGCTTTCACACCGCGACTCCACATCACTACATTGATGACATGCAGAAAGCAATCAGATGCAGGAATACTCTGGGTTGACTGAGCAGAGGCACAGAGTAACAGCCCGGGTAAGCAGCAGCCCTGCTCCTGGGCCAACAGCTGAGCACACCCAACAGAAATAGAATGGTCACTGACGCTGACCACAAGGCAGGCCCCACACAAGTAAGTGCTTTACCTGCCTTTTATCATGTAACTCTCATGGCAACCATCTGAAATAGGCATTTTTAATTTCCATCTTAAAGATGAGGAGACAGAGGCACCGAGGGGCTAAATAGCTTGTCAAGCTATTCATATAGAGATTAACACAACTGGCAAGAAGCAGAGTCAGGAGCCCGGGTCTTTCTGTTTCTTTAAGCAACATTGCCTCCCTGTGTTCAGGGCTGACTATTCTCTCTCAGGTCTTCAGAGCCATTTACACAGATGTTCGAAGAACAATGCCATGGTTCACTCATACAACATGGAAAAACATCATCATAAAACTCACAGAGTATCTCTCTACTCTATAGAAGCCAAAATATCAGTGTGAAAAATAAAATCCACAGTCAATCTTACATTAATTCACTATGTCTTCTGAATCCATTTTTTATTTGCTAATATATACCATTCTTAACAGTGTTTTACAGATGCGATTTTTATTTTAAATTAAAATGGAAAAATAAAGGTTTCAAAACTGTTAAAGATATCATGACAGTGCTTAAAATTATTTTTTAAATAATACTGAGAAATCCCAAATCCAGAGCTCAGATAGCTTGTTTGAATCATTTTTCTTAAAAAAATAGTTTAGTGGACTTAGCCAGATGAAGCTCACAACTTGGCACCATGATGTTCTGGATTATCCTTTGGCAGAGGGAAGGAAGTGGGACAATCTATTATCATTATTATTGTTATTATTATTACATTTTTTCGAGACGGAGTCTCGCACTGTCGCCCAGGCTGGAGTGCAATGGTGTGGTCTCGGCTCACTGCAACCTCCACCTCCCAAGTTCAAGTGACTCTCCTGCCTCAGCCTCCTGAGTAGCAGGGATTACAGGCGCACACCACCACACCTGGCTAATTTTTTGTATTTTTAGTAGAGACAGGGTTTCACTACGTTGGCCAGACTGGTCTCGAACTCCTGACCTCGTGATCCGCCCACCTCAGCCTCCCAAAGTGCTGGGATTACAGGCGTGAACCACCATGCCTAGCCTATTAATATTATTTTTTAAGAATACAAGTGCAGAACGTGTAGGTTTGTTGCATAGGTAAACGTGTGCCATGGGGGTTTGCTGCACCTATCAACCCTTCATCCGTCATCTAGGTGTTCTTTTTGTTTGTTTTGTTTTTGTTTTTTGTTTTTTGTTTTTAGAAGAGACAGGGCTTCACCTTGTTAGCCAGGATGGTCTCGATCTCCTGACCTCATGATCTGCCCACCTCAGCCTCCCAAAGTGCTGGGATTACAGGCGTGAGCCACCGTGCCCGGCCCCCGTCATCTAGGTTTTAAGCCCTGTATGCATTAGCTATTTGTCCTAATGCTCCCCTCCCCTCGTCCCTCATCCCCCAACTGGCCCCAGTGTGTGTTGTTCCCTTCCCTGTGTCCATGTGTTCTTATTGGGACAATCTATTATAATCTGCACCTCAACTTCCCTCTCCTGTGCTTGCAGTCTCTTCAATAGCAATAACTTTTCTTTTGTTTTTTTGAGACAGAGCCTCACTCTGTCACCCAGGCTGGAGTACAGTGGTGCAATTTCAGCTCACTGCAACCTCCACCTCCCAGGTTCAAGCAATTCTCCTGCCTCAGCCTCCCAAGTAGCTGGGATTACAGGCGTGTGCCACCACATCCAGCTAATTTTTATATTTTTAGTAGAGATGAGGTTTCACCATGTTGGCCAGGCTGGTCTCGAACTCCTGACCTCAGGTGATCCACCCGCCTCAGCCTCCCAAAGTGCTGGGATTACAGGTATAAGCCACCGTGCCCAGCCAATAACTTTTCTTTCAGGCTTAAAACCTCTTCAGCAGCTCTATGTTCCATCAATTGTTAATTACCGTAATTCCATCTCTGTAATTTTTTTCTTCTCTCTCCCTTTCTGTTGCAATGGCCCATATCCTAGTTCAGATCCTTCTTAACTCTTGCCTCTGAAGTGGCTTCCTTCCCTTCACCCAGTTCTTCCAACTCTCTCGTATTAAGCCAAAGTTCATCTTCTGAAGTACATTGGTCTAACAGCATAAAGCACCCAGATCATCTTCAAAACTTCCGGTGGTTCCCTATTGCCAAGCCAGAAACAAACAAAGCAAAACAAAATGAAAAGCAAAATACACCTCAGTTTGGCATACAAGGCCATTCATGATCTGACTTCTGTTTACTTTTCCAAGCCAGATGATTTCCCACTATCCCAACCCCCTGCAACCTATTCAGCAGCCACAGAAGACAACACAATATTTCCCTAAAATACCTTACATTCACCCACCAGAGCATTTTTTTTTCTTCAGAATACCTTCACAATCTGACATGTAAGTTCCATGAAGACAGAAACTTTGGCGCACCAAAAGTATACCCAGTACCTAGGCATGTGATAAACATTTTTTAATTGTGTTGCCGAAATGCCAGGGATTCAGTCCAGGCCCTGCTGATGGCCACACAGAATGCCAATCACTGAAACAATGAGTATTACCAGGGAAGAAGGCTTTAACTGGGTGCTGTGACCAAGGAGAACAACAGATAAAGTCTCAAACCCATCTCTCCAACTGGGGGTTTTATATAGTAGGGAAGGTGGGAAAACAGGAATTAAGGAGGGGAGAGAAAGCTGTGATGATGGATGAGGGGTCTGGCATCTCATTGTCCAGATGCAATGATCTGATGAGTTTCAGTCCCTTGCCTGAGGGTCGGTTTCCGAAGGAAGGAACTCAGATGAGACAAATGTAAGTTTCTAATTTTAAGACCAGGGAGGGTCAATTTCTATATTTATTTAAAAAACCATAAATATTAGTTCTATGGGACAATCAGACCAGTTTTAAATGAATGATGTTCACCCTGCGAGAAATGTCCTTTTCTGATATCCTTACCCATTTATGTACTATCATTTCCTTCTATGCATCATTCATTCCTTCTCCACAACCCATCACAGATGATCCTCACAAAGTCAGTCTCTTGTTT
Organism: Pongo abelii; assembly: GCF_028885655.2. NCBI lineage: Eukaryota > Metazoa > Chordata > Mammalia > Primates > Hominidae > Pongo > Pongo abelii. The sequence goes on from NC_072008.2 coordinate 46,723,599, forward strand.
ATGTCTTCTTTTCCCTTGTTTGTCTTCTTCTCTAACACTTTCATTGGTTGCCTCAGATTACAGGCACTCCTGCCTCTGGTTCTCCTGATGAAAAGCCCCTGGAGGGCAGAGAATATGTTCCAACTGTGAAGTCTGGCACTTAATGGGAGCTCAAAAAAAAAGGATTGTGTATTAAACAAAAGTTTGTTAACAATAGCCAGACCATCCAATACATTCCGTTAACAAGGTTTTTTTCCATAGGAGATTTTCTTCTCTTCAGGGACAAAATGTGGACATTATAAATTATATTATATAATATCAGGGATCAGAAAACTTTTTACAAAAAGGGCCAGATAGTAAATATTTTAGGCTTTGTGGACCATAAGGTCTCTGGCAGCCATAGAAAATACATAAACAAGGCTGGGTGCGGTGGCTCATGCCTGCAATCCCAGCACTTTGGGCAGCCTAGGTGGGAGGATCGATTGAGGTTAGGAGTCTGAGACCAGCCTGGCCAACATTGTGAAAAACCCTGTCTCTACTAAAAATACAAAAATTAGTTGGGCGTGGTGGCATGCGTATGTAATTCCAGCTACTAGGGAGGTTGAGGCAGGAAAATCGCTTGAACCCTGGAGGCAGATGTGGCAGCGAACCAAGATTGTGCCACTGCACTCTAGCAGCCTGGGTGACAGAGCAAGACCCTATAGAAAGAAAGAAAGAGAGAAAGAAAAAGAAAGAGAGAAAGAAAGAAAGAGGGGATAGACGAAAGAAAGAGAGAGAGAAAGAAAGAAAGAAAAAGAAAGAAAGAAAGAAAGAAAGAAAGAAAGGAGGGAGGGAGGGAGGGAAGGAAGGAAGAAAGAAAGAGGGAGGGAGGGAGATAGAGAAAGAAAAGAAAGAAAGAAAGGAAGAAAGAGGGAGGGAGGGAGATAAAGAGAGACAAAGAAAAGAAAGAAAGAAAGAAAAATAAATAAATAAATTACATAAACAAATGGACACAGCTGTATTCCAATAAAACTTTATCTATAAAAGCAGAGAGTAGGCTGGATGTGGCCCATGGGCTGTAGTTTGCCAATCCAGTATTAAATCATAACATCAAAATTAGCAGGCACGATGGCTGCTGTGTTCTTCAGCTTCTCCATTCACTGAGGCAGACAAAACACTCTCCAGTTAGGATCAAAACACACTCATTCCCATACTTCAATAAACGGCTTCTCAGTGCTGATGTCGGTTCCTGCTGGAGGGATCCAAAAATAAATATGTGAAACTCACTTGTGAGAGTCCACTACATAAATATTTGACATTCTGCAGTATCATTTCCTTCCTATTTCTCAGTTTATATCTCATTGATTTTTAAACTTCATTTCCTAATTTTTTAGCATTAAAAACTAGATTCTGTTTTCAGAGTGGTGTGCCATTCCACAAATACATAACATTTTCCTCTTCTAATGAATTCCGTTCTAATTGAGAAAAAATAAATCAGAATACTGAATTGAATATTCATTATAGTCTAAACTATATAACAAATGTTCACAGAATTGGTAAATGAATATTTTTCAGTACTATAAAGAAAAATTTCATTTTGGTGGAAAACTCTGTATCATCTGTAGCACATATTTCTGGTTTATCAGATCCTGGTCTTGCTCATTATCTTTGAACTACTGTGCATCACTTTATAAATTGAAGGAAACTGATATATATCATACAAACTCTGTCTTGTCTGATGGAAATTTAGTTGACTTTCTCTTCCTCTGGAAACACCAGTTAGGGTTCCTACCTGCAAATTAGACTGGATCCTGTTACCTTGCCCAGATTCTTGGTCAGTTGTTTAACAAACTTTCAGTTCTTTCAGTTTTCTTCAATATCTGGCTACGACCCTTCAAGCGAACATTTCCAATTTTTCTCTCTCCTGCCTGACTCCTGAATCACCAAGAACTAAAACCCGACTGCCCAAAACCCTATTGAGATGCTGGACTTCCTTGCACTTGACCTTTTCCTCCAGGACTTAAAGAAACCTTGCAAATCGAATCCCAAAAACTTGATATAAACCTCAAAGGACTCACTCTCACAGATGACCATGCATGGGCTGGAATTCTGTCTGAACAAGCCACTGCCTTGACCACTAAGAAATCCAAAGAAATGCCCAGGTCATATACACACACTCTTACATGAGTAGTAGCCAAAACCATGGACAATATTATCAAGAGCATGGACATCCTAGCTTGAGAGCATCAAGAAAGTCAATCAGCTGTGCTGCCTAACCAACTGGTACTCTCATAATTTGGGCCTCCAGAGGGAGCGCATGTGCAGTAGTCAGAAGCAACCACTATACCTTTGTTCCCCAAAACTCTGATATCTTAATCACATTAGAGATGCCAACAAAGAAATTTGCTGAATATCTTCAATTCTCCTGATTCTTAATCTGAAGATTTTCCTCTATCTATTTCTTAGAATCCAGCAGCCTGGTTGCCCTCAGGGTTCAACTCCTAGCTCTTTATAGGTTAACATAACCTTTTATTTTTATATCAGTGTTTCTGTTTTTTACTTTAAGCATCCCTCTTTTGAAATGCCTGATTTCTAGGCCCCTAAAACAATTTACCTTTGCTACCACCTCTCAAAAGATAGATCAACTGATTTTACCGGACATTGCTGTGGGGGAGAAAAAATAATTTTCTCTTTACCCTTCACCATTCTTAACTGGGAATTCCTGTAACAAAAGACAGATTACTGGCCGGGTGCAGTGGCTCACACCTGTAATGCCAACATTTTGGGAGGCTGAGGAGGGCAGATCACTTGAAGTTAGGAGTTTGAGACCAGCCTGGCCAACATGGTGAAACCCCGTCTCTACCAAAAATACAAAAATTAGCCGAGGGTAGTGGCAGGCGCCTGTAATCCCAGCTACTCAGGAGGCTGAGGCAGGAGGCAGAGGTTGCAGTGAGCCGAGATTGCACCACCGCACTCCAACCTGGGTGACAGAGTAAGACTCCGCCTCAAAAAAAAAAAAAAAAATTAACAAGAGAAAAAAACAGAAGTTTATTAATACATATGTTGACAAAGATTCTTTGCTTGGTCAAACTTTACTCAGGCTTTTGAACCTTCTGCTAGGCCCATCTGTGCACTTCTTTGTAAAATTCAGTTTTAGCAAAAACTCTGCTAAGTCAATTTAGCAAGAATCCCCCAGCCTTGATATCTGATCGGGTTCCTCATCCGCCATCATCCCCCAGGTGATGTCTGATCACCCTGGCCTGTCCTCAACAAGAATCCTGTTAGATCAGTTGAACCAGAATCTACGTTACTCTTGATGTTCCTCTTAGTCGTTGTCCATCCACAGACCCCCACACTAATCCTTGGCCATAAATTCTCACCTGCTCAGGCTGTATTCAGAGTTGAGTCCAATCTGTCTGCCCTGCTGCAAGGCCCTGTTGCAGTGGTCTCTATAAATATCATGACGGTCTTGGGTAAAGTATTCCTTACAGCGCTTTAACAAGTATCTTTGAATATTTTTTCTTTAACAATTTCTTGGGCCAGGTGTAGTGGCTCATGCCAGTAATCCTAACACTTTAGGAGGCCAAGGCAAGAGGATTGTTTGAGCCCAGGAGCTCAAGAACAGCCTAGCCAATATAGAGAGAACCCATCTCTACAAAAAATTTTAAAAATTATCCAAGTGTGGTAGCACACGCCTGTAATCCTAGCTACTTACAGAAGGATGCTTGAGCCCAGGAGGTTGAGGCTGCAGTGAGCAAAGATTGTGGAAATGCAGTGCAGCCTGGGCAACAGAGTGAGACACTGTCTCAAATATATATATATTTTTTTCTATATAGTTTATATAAATATATATTACATATTTTTATATATAGCATATATAAATATATATTGCATATATTTATATAGCATATATAAACATATATTGCATATATTTATCTATAGCATACATAAATATATATTGCATATATTTATATATAGCATATATAAATATATATTGCATATATTTATATAAAGCATATATAAATATATATTGTATATTTTCATATATAGCATATATAATATATTGTATATTTTCATATATAGCATATATAATATATAGTATATTTTCATATATGGCATATATAAATATATAGTATATTTTCATGTATACCATATATAAATATATATCGTATATTTTCATATACAGCATATATAAATATATATTGTATATTTTCATATACAGCATATATAAATATATAGTATATTTTCATATATAGCATATATAAACATATAGTATATATTCATATATACTATAAATAAATATATATTGTATATTTTCATATATAGTATATATAAACATCTATTGTATATTTTCATATATAGTATATATAAACATCTATTGTATATTTTCATATACAGTATATAAAAACATATATTGTATATTTTCATATATACTATATATAAACATATATTGTATATTTTCATATACAGTATATATAAACATATATTGCATATTTTCATATAGAGTATATATAAACATATATTGCATATTTTCATATACACTATGTATAAACATATATTGCATATTTTCATATATAGTATATATAAACATATATTGCATACTTTCATATATAGTATATATAAACATATATGGCATATTTTCATATATACTATATATAAACATATATGGCATATTTTCATATATAGTATATATAAACATATATTGTATATTTTCATATATAGTATATATAAACATATATTGTATATTTTCATATAAGGTATATATAACTATATATTGTATATTTTCATATACAGTATATATAACTATATATTGTATATTTTCTTATATAGTATATATAAACATGTATATTTTCATATATAGTATATATAAGTATATATTGTATATTTTCATATATAGTATATATAAATATATATTGTATATTTTCATATATAGCATCTATAAATATATATTGTATATTTTCATATATAGTATAAATAAATATGTATTGGATATTTTCATATATAGTTTATATGAATATATATTGCATATTTTCATATATAGTATATATGAATATATATTGCATATTTCCATAGATAATATATAAAAATATATATTGTATATTTTCGTATATAGTATATAAAAATATATATTGTATATTTTCATACATAGTATATATAAATATACATTGTATATTTTCACATATGGTATATATAAATATACATTGTATATTTTTATATATGGTATATATAGATATATATTCTATATTTTTATATATGGTATATATAGATATATATTCTATATCTTTATATACGGTATATATAGATATATATTCTATATCTTTATATACGGTATATATAGATATATATTCTATATCTTTATATACGGTATATATAGATATATATTCTATATTTTTATATACGGTATATATAGATATATATTCTATATTTTTATATACGGTATATATAGATATATATTCTATGTTTTTATATACGGTATATATAGATATATATTCTATATTTTTATATACGGTATATATAGATATATATTCTATATTTTTATATACGGTATATATAGATATATATTATACATTTTTACATACGGTATATATAGACATATATACTATATTTTTATATACGGTATATATAGATATATATTCTATATTTTTACATACGGTATATATAGATATATATTCTATATTTTTACATACGGTATATATAGATATATATTCTATATTTTTACATACGGTATATATAGATATACATTCTATATTTTTACATACGGTATATATAGATATACATTCTATATTTTTACATACGGTATATATAGATAAATATTCTATATTTTTACATACGGTATATATAGATATATATTCTATATTTTTACATACGGTATATATAGATATATATTCTATATTTTTACATACGGTATATATAGATATATATTCTATATTTTTACATACGGTATATATAGATATATATTCTATATTTTTACATACGGTATATATAGATATATAGTCTATATTTTTACATACGGTATATATAGATATATATTCTATATTTTTACATACGGTATATATAGATATATATTATATATTTTTACATATGGTATATATAGATATATATTATATATTTTTACATACGGTATATATAGATATATATTATATATTTTTACATACGGTATATATAGATATATATTATATATTTTTACATACGGTATATATAGATATATATTATATATTTTTACATACGGTATATATAGATATATATTTTATATTTTTACATACGGTATATATAGATATATATTATATATTTTTACATATGGTATATATAGATATATATTATATATTTTAATATATGGTATATATAGATATATATTATATAATATATGGTATATATAGATATATATTATATATTTTCATATATGGTATATATAGAAATATATTATATATTTTCATATATGGTATATATAGATATATATTATATATTTTTATATATGGTATAAGTATTGATATATATTATATATTTTTATATATAGTATATGTATTGATATACATTATATATTTTTATATATAGTATATGTATTGATATATATTATATATTTTTCTATATAGTATATATAATATATATTATGCATTTATATATACTATATATAATATATCATACATTTTATATATACTATATATAATATATACTATATTATAATATATATATATAAAATGTATGATATATTATATATAGTATATATAATATATCTTATATATTTATACATGGTATATATATTAATATATCTTATATATTTATACATGGTATATATATTAATATATCTTATATATTTATACATGGTATATATATTAATATATCTTATATATTTATCTATAGTATATATATTAATATATATTATATATTTATCTATGGTATAGATAAATATATATTATACATTTATATATGGTATAGATAAATATATATTATACATTTATGTATGGTATAGATAAATATATATTATACATTTATGTATGGTATAGATAAATATATATTATACATTTATGTATGGTATAGATAAATATATATTATACATTTATGTATGGTATAGATAAATATATATTATACATTTATGTATGGTATAGATATATATTATACATTTATATATGGTATAGATAAATATATATTATACATTTACGTATGGTATAGATAAATATATATTATACACTTACGTATGGTATAGATAAATATATATTATACACTTACGTATGGTATAGATAAATATATATTATACACTTACGTATGGTATCGATAAATATATATTATACACTTACGTATGGTATCGATAAATATATATTATACACTTACGTATGGTATCGATAAATATATATTATACACTTACGTATGGTATCGATAAATATATATTATACACTTACGTATGGTATCGATAAATATATATTATACACTTACGTATGGTATCGATAAATATATATTGTACACTTACGTATGGTATCGATAAATATATATTATACACTTACGTATGGTATCGATAAATATATATTATACACTTACGTATGGTATCGATAAATATATATTATACACTTACGTATGGTATCGATAAATATATATTATACATTTACGTATGGTATCGATAAATATATATTATACATTTACGTATGGTATCGATAAATATATATTATACATTTACGTATGGTATCGATAAATATATATTATACATTTACGTATGGTATCGATATATATTATACATTTATGTATGGTATAGATAAATATATATTATACATTTATGTATGGTATAGATAAATATATATTATACATTTATGTATGGTATAGATAAATATATATTATACATTTATGTATGGTATAGATAAATATATATTATACATTTATGTATGGTATAGATAAATATATATTATACATTTATGTATGGTATATATTTATATATTATATATTATATATAGAATATATATTTATGTATTTATATTTTATATAATATATATATTTATGTATTATATGTTATATATAATGTATACATTTGTGTATTATATATTATATCTAATGTATATATTTATATATTATATTTTTTATATAATGTATATATTTATATATTATATATTATAGATAATGTATATATTTATATATTATATATTTTATATAATATATTTATTTATATATTCTATATTTTATATAATATATTTATTTATATATTCTATATTTTATATAGTATATATACTTATATATTTTATATTTTATATATAGTATATATAATGTATATTATATTTTATATATAGTATATATAATATATATTATATTTTATATATAGTATATATAATATATATTATATATTTTATATATAGTATATATAATACATATTATATATTTCATATATAGTATATATAATATATATTATATATTTTTATATATAGTGTATATATTCATATATAATATATTTTATATATAGTATATATAATATATATTGCATATTTTTATATATAGTGTATATATTCATATATAATATATTTTTACATATAGTGTATATATTAATATATTCTATATTTTTATATAGTATATATTAATACATATTATATATTTTATATAGTATATATTTATATATTATATATTTTATATAGTACATATTAATATTTATTATATATTTTATATAGTATATATACTATATATAAATATATACAATATATTTTATATAGTACATGTAAATATATACCATGTACTTTATGTAGTACATATAAATATATACCATGTACTTTATGTAGTACATATAAATATATACCATGTATTTTATGTAGTACATAGAAATATATACCATGTATTTTATGTAGTACATAGAAATATATACCATGTATTTTATGTAGTACATAGAAATATATACCATGTATTTTATGTAGTACATAGAAATATATACCATGTATTTTATGTAGTACATATAAATATATACCATGTATTTTATGTAGTACATATAAATATATACTATGTCTTTTATGTAGTGTATATATATATACTATGTATTTTATATAGTATATATATACACTATGTATCTTATATAGTATATATATATATACTATGTATCTCATATAGTATATCTAAATATACTATGTATCTCATATGGTATATGTGAATATACAGTATGTGTCTCATATGGTATATGTGAATATACACTTTGTATCTCATATGGTATATGTGAATATACACTATGTATCTCATATGGTATATGTGAATATACACTATGTATCTCATATGGTATATGAGAATATACACTATCTATCTCATATGGTATATGTGAATATACACTATGTATCTCATATGGTATATGTGAATATACACTATGTATCTCATATGGTATATGTGAATATACACTATGTATCTCATATGGTATATGGGAAATACACTATGTATCTCATATGGTATATGTGAATATACACTATGTATCTCATATGGTATATGTGAATATACACTATGTATCTCATATGGTATTTGTGAATATACGCTATGTATCTCATATGGTATATGTAAATATATGCTATGTATTTTATATAGTATGTGTAAATATGCACTATGTTTTTACATATAGTGTACATATTAATATATTATATATTTTTATATGCAGTATATATAAATATATACTACATATTTCATACAGTATATGTAAATATATGCTACGTATTTCACATAGTATATGTAAATATATGCTACGTATTTCACACAGTATATGTAGACATATGCTACGTGTTTCACATAGTATATGTAGACATATGCTACGTGTTTCACATAGTATATGTAGACATATGCTACGTGTTTCACATAGTATATGTAGACATATGCTACGTGTTTCACATAGTATATGTAGACATATGCTACGTGTTTCACATAGTATATGTAGACATATGCTACGTGTTTCACATAGTATATGTAGACATATGCTACGTGTTTCACATAGTATATGTAGACATATGCTACGTGTTTCACATAGTATATGTAGATATATGCTACGTGTTTCACATAGTATATGTAGATATATGCTACGTGTTTCACATAGTATATGTAGATATATGCTACGTGTTTCACATAGTATATGTAGATAAATGCTACGTGTTTCACATAGTATATGTAGATATATGCTACGTGTTTCACATAGTATATGTAGATATATGCTACGTGTTTCACATAGTATATGTAGATATATGCTATGTGTTTCATATAGTATATGTAGATATATGCTATATATTTCATATAGTGTATGTAGATATATGCTATGTATTTCATACAGTATATGTAAATATGTACTATGTTTTTACATATAGTGTATATATTAATATATTACATTTTTTATATACTATATATAAATATATACTATGTATTTCGTATAGTATATATACATATATACTAGGTATTTCATATAGTATATATACATATATACTAGGTATTTCATATAGTATATATACATATATACTAGGTATTTCATATAGTATATATACATATATACTAGGTATTTCATATAGTATATATACATATATAGTAGGTATTTCATATAGTATATATACATATATACTAGGTATTTCATATAGTATATATACATATATACTAGGTATTTCATATAGTATATATACATATATACTAGGTATTTCATATAGTATATATACATATATACTAGGTATTTCATATAGTATATATACATATATACTATGTATTTCATATACTATATATTTATATGTTATGTATTTTATATAGTATATATAGATATATATTATGTATTTTATTTAGTATAGATTGATATGTACCATACATTTTATATCGTGTACATAAACATGTACCATACATTTTATATCGTGTACATAAACATGTACCATACATTTTATATCGTGTATATAAACATGTACCATACATTTTATATCGTGTATATAAACATGTGCCATACATTTTATATCGTGTATATAAACATGTACCATGCATTTTATATCGTGTATATAAACATGTACCATGCATTTTATATCGTGTATATAAACATGTACCATGCATTTTATATCGTGTATATAAACATGTACCATGCATTTTATATCGTGTATAGAAACATGTACCATGCATTTTATATAGTGTATAGAAACATGTACCATACATTTTATATAGTGTATAGAATCATGTACCATACATTTTTTATAGTGTATAGAAACATGTACCATACATTTTATATAGTGTATAGAAACATGTACCATACATTTTATATAGTGTATAGAAATATGTACCATACATTTTATATAGTGTATATAAATATGTACCATACATTTTATATAGTGTATATAAATATATATGCTACATTTTTATAGTGTATATAAATATATAGGATACATTTTATATAGTGTATATAAATATATAGGATACATTTTATATAGTGTATATAAATATATACGATACATTTTATATAGTGTATATAAATATATATGATACATTTTATATAGTGTATATAAATATATACGATACATTTTTATATAATGTATATAAATATATACGATATATTTTTATACATAGTGTATATAAATATATACGATATATTTTTATACATAGTGTATATAAATATATACGATATATTTTTATATATAGTGTATATAAGTATATACGGTATATTTTTATATATAGTGTATATAAGTATATACGGTATATTTTTATATATAGTGTATATAAATATATATGATATATTTTATGTATAGTATATATTAATATAGTATATATTTTCATATATAGTATATATAAATATATCTTATGTATGTTTATATATAGTATATATAAATATATCTTATATATGTTTATATATAGTATATATAAATATATCTTATATATGTTTATATATAGTATATATATTAATATATCGTATATATGTTTATATATAGTATATATATTAATTTATCTTATATATTTTTACATATAGTATATATATTAATATATCTTGTATATTTTTACATATAGTATATATATTAATATATCTGATATATTTTTATATATATTATATATAAATATATCTTATATATTTATATATATGTGATACATATTAATATATCTAATAGATTTTTATATATAGTATATATATTAATATATCTTATATATTTTTAATATAATACATATATTAATATATCTTATATATTTTTACTTTTAGTACGTACATTAATATATCTTATATATTTTTATATATGGTACATATATTAATAAATCTTATATATTTTTATATATAGTACATATATTAATATATCTTATATATTTTTATATATAGTGCATATATTAATATATCTGATACATTTTCATATATAGTATATATTAATATATCTGATATATTTTTATATATAGTATATATATTAATATATCTGATATATTTTTATATATAATATATAGATTAATATATCTGATATATTTTTATATATAGTATATATTAATATATCTTATATATTTTTATAGATAGTATATATTAATATATCTTACATATTTTTATAGATAGTGTATATATTAATACATATTATATATTTTTATAGATAGTATATGTATTTATATATAATATATTTTTATAGATGGTATATGTTAATATACATTAAAGATTTTTATAGATAGTATATATGAATATATATTATATATTTTTATAGATAGTATATATTTATATATTGTATATTTTCATAGATGGTATATATGTTAATATATATTGTATGTTTCTATAGATGGTATATATGCTAATATATATTATATATTTTTATAGATGGTACTTATGTTAATACATGTTATAGATTTTTATAGATGGTATATATATGAATATATATTATATATTTTTATATATAGTATATATAAATGTATATGATATATTTTTATATAGATTATATATATTAATATATATGGTATATTGTTATATATAGTATATATAAATACATATGATATATTTTTATATATAGTATATATGATATATTTTTATATATAGTATATATAAATACTTATGATATATTTTTATATATAGTATATATAAATATATTATATATTTTTATATATAGTAGATATATTTATATATAGTATATATATTTATCTATATTATATATTTTGATATATAGTATATATATTGATATATCTTATATATTTTTATATATAGTATATATATTGATATATCTTATATATTTTATATATAGTATATACATTGATATATCTTATATATTTTTATATATTGTATATATAAATATATCTTATATATTTTTATATATGGTACATATATTAATATATCTTATATATTTTTATATATAGTACGTATATTAATATATCACATATTTTTATATATAGTGCATACATTAATATATCTTATACATTTTTATATATAGTACGTATATTAATATATCTTATATATTTTTATATATAGTACATACATTAATATATCTTATATATTTTTATATATAGTACATATATTAATATATCTTATATATTTTTATAGATAGTATATATATTAATATATCTTATATATTTTATAGATAGTATATATTAATATATCTGATATATTTTGATAGATACTATGTATATTAATATATATTATAGATTTTTATATATAGTACGTATATTAAGATATATTATATATTTTCATAGATAGTATGTATATTAATATGAAATATATTTTTATAGATAGTATATATTAATATATATTATATATTTTTATAGATAGTATACATATTAATAGATATTATAGATTTCTATAGATAGTATATATTTTAATATATATGATTTTTTTTAGATGTATATATGTTAATATATATTATACATTTTTATAGATGGTGTATATGTGAATATATATTATATATTTTTATATATAGTACATATATTAATGTATATGATATATTTTTATATGTAGTATATATATTAATATATATATTTTTATATGTAGTATATATTAATATGTATGATATATTTTTATATATAGTTTATATATTAATATATGATATATTTTCTATATAGTGTATATATTAATATACGATATATTTTTATATATAGTATATATATTAATATATGATATATTTTCATATATAGTTTATATAAATATATATGATATATTTTCATATATAGTATATATAAATATATATGATATATTTTCATATATAATATATATGATATATTTTCATGTATAATATATATGATATATTTTCATATATAATATATATATTAATTGTATGATATATTTTTATATGTAGTATATATATTAATATATATGATATATTTTTATATATAGTATATATGTTAATATATGATATACTTTTATATATAGTATATATATTAATATATATCATATATGTTTGTATTTTGTATACATATTAATATATAATATATTTTTACATATAGTATACATGAGAGAAAATTTAGAGAAATTAGTAAATATCTAGAGTAGATCTCAAAGAAAGAGTATAAACTTCAAGCTTGAATACCATTGTTTGCTGAAACTAATTAGGGTGTGGGGAAATCCCACGCCAAGGCAGATTGCCAGGAAAAGCACCATAAATAAAGGCAAGGTTTGTTATGCTGATTTACGTCATGCCTTCTGCATTGTTTAATATTGATTTAATCATTCTTCTCCTCCTATTACTGAGAGGGAGATACCCTTATGAAAGGAGATTTCCTTTATGCATTTAAATTTGTCTTCCAAAAGAGCAACTTGCCAGGACTACTCCTGTATTTACAGTTTTTCAAAATAACCGATATGCCAAAGGGGTATATTCTGGTCTCTGGTCATATTTTGGGGTGGTGTTTCCTGATCTGCAACAATGCCAAGAAGAGTCCTGGAAAGATTATTTCTTAGATCCTACCTCCCCTATTCAGGAGTTTTATAATCACTGAGCTATTAAGCAACTCATGATCCATCTTGAACAAAAGGGGAGACTGAGCACATTGAATTTTACCTGAGCCCTCTCTCAGAAAGTAGAAATGATTATGAAAGAAATTCCCTACCTCTTTACTTTCCAGGAAAGGGTAAGTGCAAAGGACCATCTTGCCAATGGTATTCAGAAATAAGACCCACCTCTACCCTTCCTCATGGCTCCTCATGACTGCCATAAGACTTCCTGCCCACCCTTTCCCAAGACTCCTTGGTTTTTGTGCCTCTATAAAACGTCAAGTTCTAGCCATCTTCTTTAATGAAGAATTAACTAATGAATATTCTCCCTATTGTACTAATCTGAACTAAATCATCTCCTTAATTATCCAGTGCACTTTGCCTCTGACAGTATTTTCACAAATTTTAAAATGAGCGTTTATTATTCTTACAGTAAAAAAAAGAATTTAAGTAGCCCAAAAGTCCTTTTTTGTATTCCTTTCAGAAAGTGTTTTGGTTTTCTTGATCAGATGATGATTTTCCAGTGGAATAAAAGGAACAAATGGTTTTTGAGCTTCGTATCAGTTACTTTGCATACATTCTTTTTGGAGATGGCCATAGTTGCAGATGTTAGGATCTCTATTTTACTGGTGAGGACACAGGCTCAGGGACATAATGCTTTGCTGTGTTGGACATAGGCTGTGCTGATGTTCAGCATTCTTTGCACCTCCTTCTATGCTCTCCTGGTTTTCAAAGGTTAAACATATGGAATCACATGTCCCAGACTCTTTCACCAGCAGGATTCTGGATTCATTTTAGGTTTGCCTGATGAAATGTATTTGCATAAGATTTGGAAGGTAAAGGAAAAGCACCAGTGGGTAGACCTGTATGTGTCAGTAAATGTTAATTTTTTCATCAGCTTTCCAATGTTTCTCTGTTAATCTCCCTCCCTGATGCTGCCAGCTCCCTGTCACCATCAGAGATGGCCTCTTGAAATTCCTTTCTTGGACAGCAGAAGCAACTTCCTAAGTCTCTGAAAGTGACCAGTGTGTCTGAGAGCTAGCAGTGGCCTTTCCTGACCTTTGCTCCTCCAGCCCTCCCAACAATCACATAAGCACCTAAGCCTCTCTGTTATCACCACTTTTTGATTGAAATCCTGAGTAATTTCTGTTTTCTTTCCATAATACACAGATGTCTGATATTACAAACCTCAGAAGCACAGAGCCAAACCTTTGATCTAGCTCTGTTTGATTCCATAGCCCAAGTTCTTAGTCTGAAAGGTACCAAAATATGCCACCCCAAAATCATGCCGCTTTGGCATATGGATTATTTTGAGCTAAAAGCAATTGAGAAGAAGCAGATGCAGGAAAAGCTCTCTATCTCCCTCCCCCTAACTGCCTAAAATGGAGTATAAATTTTATCCTTTTAAGAGAATTTTACATTTATAAAGGAAATTTCCATTTTTAAAGATATTTCATAAGAGGAAGAGAACTACTCCAGAAAGTTTTATCACCTGAGAGACATATCTGCATAACCGGAGAACCCTTATTTACTAAATACTTCCTCTCCTCCCCTTCTTATAACTTGCCTCCCCCACCCAGAAGCTCCAAACCCCTTTTCCTTTGTTTAGCCTAAGATGGTATATAAGCCTCAATCATCCGGCCACCTCCTTGACTCTCATTTCTTTGTAAGACTCCCATATGTATGTAATTAAAACTATTTTTTTTTCTCTTGTTAATCTCTTTTACCAGTTTGATTCACAGGCTTTAGCCGCTGAACCTAGGAGAGTACAGGGAAAAGGATATTTCCTCCCCTACATCTACTACCACTCTGGTCCATCAGCAGTACCTGCATTCCATCCTGGAATGGCCTCCTTCATGGAGGCTCCTTGGTGCCAACGGCCAACTCAATGGAGTCTTGAGAGCAAGAAGGGAGATAAGAGGAAGAATGGGGAGAGTGAGTCTTCTAAGGCAACTTCCTAGAACGGAAAAACATGCTATAGCTGTTGGACGCATGAGGGAAATGTCAAAAAAAAACCCCACACATCAAGTAAATATTTATTCTGTATAACGTAAAATTTTAAAAGTTTCATCAAGAGGATACCACAATGGAGCCAGAACCTAGTCTGTGTAACCTGAGTCCTACTCAAACCCTCTCCCACCTGCTGTGCCTAGGGTGCAAGAGAGGGCTATAGGCTAAACTTGGAAGTGGTCACATCTGCCCTTTGGCTCCAGCTCACCACTTCTAATGTCAGCTCCTTTTTACCCTGCCAGGTTCCCACCCCACCCACTGTAGATATCAATCTCATTAATCCTTGTTAACTGATCATAAATTAAAGTGTGACAGTCTCCCAGGATATTTGAACTTCAATAAGGAATACCCAAGAAAAGTCTTCTCCGGCTCTGCCCCCCAAATCCATGAAGGAGGATTTGGCAAGCCACTTTAGATATACCTCTAAACCCTGATTTTGCCCACACCCACGAAGCATAACATAGACACTATTGCTATAAGATGGAAATCTACCCTTTCCTTGGAAATCTTCAGAGAAAGTCCTTCTGCCACCAGGTTCTAGTTTCGAACAATTCAAACTTGGGTGTTACTACCAAATTTTTACTAAACCGAGGCACAGAAGAATTTCCTAAATAAAAAACTATAAGCCTCTCTGTCCCTAGAAATGTGTGAAGGGATTTAAGAGAACAGGAGAACTTTGACTCAGCCGTATCTCAACTTCTCCACAGATCATGTAGGTTTCCTTGGATTAGTATCAGACTGGAAGCAGGAATATCCTGTATACATGTGACAGCACGCACACACACATACAAAAACACACATACACACACACAGACACATCTTCCCTTCTTTTCCACCTCCAGTCTTTCTCAATTGTGTTATCTAAAATTAGATCAACTCCACTCTTCCCACACACATGTATTATGCTCAAATACCTTAAGGTTAAATTCCTAGCTGTTAACAGCATTAGGGGTACAGTTAAAGACAGCTCCTAAGGTGAGCCTCGCCAAACTCTCTCCCCTGATGGGTGAAATCTTGGGGAGTTTGGATCATTTCCACTTCAAAAGGGTTTTAAGAGTTGTTTGCTGGTCTCCTCTGACAAAAAGCCTTTTGAGCCTTTAACAGAGTATTTTATTTCTTAAAAGATCAAAGTCACACAACTCCATGAATAAGTGAATTCAAGATTTCAAGATTAAGGCATTCAAGTTCAGTCTAAAAATCTAACCTCTGGCCCAAGTTGGGCTGCCAATTTAACAAATATTTTTTAACTTATATTTAATTAAAAAAAAAAACTATGCCTGCCTGCAACTCTCCATGCCTCCTCCTTCTCCTTTACTTGTGTTGTCTTTCATTTATCACATCCCACAACTACATTTTGTGATTTCCTTTGTTTGTACAATCTTTATTTTTATCTTTATTAACAATCACAATAATTTAAATTATCCCAGTTCTAGCACATACATGACATAATTTAACACCCTATGAAGTTTTTATTATGATGCTTAACATTCAAGTAAAAAATTGAGGCTCAGTGACATCAATGGTTTCATTCAAGAAGTGGCAAAATAAGATAGGCACTCTGCTCATCTGATTCCAAAATCAGTACTTATTCATGGAATTTTTTTCAACAGATATTAAGAAATGACTTTATGCTAGGTACTGTACTGAACACTAGGAATAGTACAGTGATGGACAGGTAGCTTATGAAACCACCTTTGCAAAATTATGGCAGTAAGAGAAATATGACATAGTTGACTCCATCTTGCTTCTAACCTCCAAGCTGTCTTTGTTCATTCCTGAGAATAGGCCAAGCTAACTTTGGGAGGGATTTAGTTTATAGTTTAACCTTAAAGCAAAGATGATAATAGCCCTTCTTAAAACTATCCCCTTCTTGTTTGGAGACTGAAACTGCCTTTGTGAAGCTAATAAAAGGCCACAGGGTTAGGATTATGGGAGGGGCCTGAACTCTGCTAAGATGTAGGGGTAGTCAAATGATAACCAGCCATTGTTCCAGAGGTCACAAGATTTATGACTTCCCCAGTTGCTCCTATAGGTAAAATCACTATTGTAGAACCTAAGATTGGTCTCTTGAGATGTCTTTTAGACTTTTGCATTCTGGCAACTGAATGACTCTACTCAGACCTATGACTTGTGACTCACCTGGTCCTCTGGACCCTGCCCAGAGACTGACCCAGTGAACAAGGACCATTTTCCACACCCCTGTGATTTCATCCCCAACCAATCAGCAGCACCCATTCCCTAGCCCCCTGCCCACCAAATGATTCACAAAAATTCTAGCCTCTGAGTTCCTAGGAAGACTGATTTGAGTAATGAACTCCTGTCTTCCACATGGCTAGCCCTAGATTAAACTCTTTCTTTATTGCAATATTGCTGTCTCAGTGAATTGGCTCTATCTGTGCAGAGGGCAAGAAGATCCTGTTGGGTGATTATACATTATACCCCAACTGCCTATATTCACTCTATTTGCCCCCAATTATTTCATATTTCCTTTATTTTGGGGCATTATAAATGTCCAATATATACTTATTGAATTGAATTGAATTGAAAATGTCCTATTATGTATATGAAAGATGGTTTGAATGGCAAGTGTCAGATTCTCAACTGAATAGGTTTCTGCAGGGTACATCTGTTGAGGGATGAGTTTCTAGCTTAAATTATGTTGATCAAGTAGATAGTGACAGACTCTCCTTGACCAAACTTTAGTCAGGCTCCTCTGAATTCTTTTCCCAAATGGGCCTCAACTTTTGGACTTCCATGTCCATCTTTGCATCACTCAACTTTAGCAAGAATCCTGCTACGTCACTCTGGCCAGAAACTGCCCCCCCAACTCAATATCTGATCACCCTCAATATCTGATCGGGTTCCTTGTCCTTCACCATCCCCTAGGTGATTTGTGATCCCCCTGGCCTGTCTTCAGTAAGAATCTTGTTAGGCCAGTTTAGCCAGAAATCCCCCTTACCCCTGATGTTTCCTCTTAGTAATTTCCCATCCACTGATCCCCATGGGCCCTGCTCTCTGGCAATAAATTCCTACTTTTTTTGTTGTATTCAAAATGGAGTCCAGTCCTATACTGAAGTCTCTTTTTCCCTATGGCAATAGTCCTAGATAAAATCTATTTTACCACTTTTACCACTGTCAGGCTCTGGTTTGTCTTTAACAATAGCAGAAAGGAGACTCAAATTCAGTTACCAGAAGCTCAACCAAGACTCAATATGATGGCATCTGCTGTCTTCCTTTTTTTGTTATCAGTCTGTTCAAACAGCAATCAAAGGGGCCTTGTAATTATACAAACTGTAGGGGAGGAAAACTTGTTTCCTTCTACATTTCTAGGTTCTTTGGCTAGTCTACAAATTACATTGGCATAAGACAAATTAACAGGATAAAAAAAATTTTAATTATGTAAATAAACACAGAAGTTCCACAAAAATATGAGACTCAAGGAAGCAGCCAGATGATTGAGGCTTATCTATGCTGCTGAGCTATAGAAAAGAATAGGGGCATGGGACTTTTGTGGGGTGGTGGAGACAGATTATGGAATGGCGAAGAGAGAAAGTGTATGGTGAATAAAGGTTGCCTTGTTTTACAGATAAAAGTCTCTCAGGTGATAAAAGTTGTCTCGAAGTAGCTCTCTTCCTGGTACAGATACCTCTACTAATAAGATTTCCTTTATAAATGCAAATTTCCTTTACAAAAGGGGAATTTTATATTTTATTTTAGGCAGTTGAGGGGGAGGTGAAGAGCTTTTTTCCTGCATTGACTAGTTCTCAATTTCTTTTAGCTCAAAATAATCAATATGCCAAAATGGCATATTTTGGGGTGACATGTTCTGAACCCCTTCAAAATAAAGTTTCAAACCTGCTTAACATCTTGCTTAAAATAACCTCAATAGCTTCCCATTGTTATTAAAATAAAATCTAAGCACCTTCCCTTGGCCTAACAGTGGTTCTTAAAACGTGGTCCCTGGACCCAGCAGCAGCAGCAGCATCTGTAAACTTGTTAAAAACATAAATTCTCGGACTCACCCAGACCTGCAGAATCAGAAACTCTAGAGGTGGGACCCAAGAACCAGTGACTTAATCCCTCCAGGTGATTCTGATGTTCGCCGGAGTTTGGGAATCATTGGCCTCTACTACACCATACAGCCTGACCCTTGCAGGCATTTCTGACCTCCTCCAGTTCAACTTCCTCCATGGTCCACTCCACTTCAGCTACTCTGGCCTTCTTTCTTCCAATTAAATATCCAAGTGGATGCCTAACCCAGGAATTTTTCGCTTGCTATTCCCTCTGCCTGGAATACATTTTCTAAGATCTTGGTATGCCCCGGGCCTTTTCATATTACAGGTCTCAATTAAGATGTCATCTCCAGGCTGGGCACAGTGACTCATGCCTGTAATCCTAGCACTTTGGGAGGCCGAGGCGGGCAGATCACCTGAGGTCAGGAGTTCGAGACCAGCCTGACCAACACGGAGGAACCCCGTCTCTACTAAAAATACAAAAAGTAGCCAGACGTGGTGGCAGGCGCCTGTAGTCCCAGCTACTTGGAAGAGTGAGGCAAGAGAGTCGCTTGAACCCAGAAGGCAGAGGTTGCGGTGAGCCGAGATCACGCCACTGCACTCCATCCAGCCTGGGCAACAAGAGTGAAACTCCATCACAAAAAAAATAAAAAAGAAAAGAAAAAAAGATGTCATTTCCTCAGAGGAGCCTTCTCTAACTACTTATAGCCAAAGCCACTTTCTTCCATCCATTACTGTATTACTTCCTGTTATTTTCTTCATAATAGTTATCACCACCGTAGGGAAGGAAAAACTTTTCCTCCACCCTCTTATGTTTATTAGCTGGGGGCCTGTAAATTAAACTGATACAAGACAGAGTAACAAGAAAAAAACAGCATACATATTTAATTGATGTGTTTAATTAATTGTACATGCATAGGGGCAGGGGCCACACAGAAAAGAAGTGAAAACCTCAGAGGTGGTTAGACTCAGGGGCTTCTATATGATTTTAACAAAAGGGTGATTTGGGGGAGTTCGAGGTGGAAGGATTGCTTGAGGCCAGGAGTTTGAGATCAGCCTGGACAATGCAGAGACCCCCCCATCTCTACAAAAACTAAAAAAAAACTAGCCAGGTATGGTGGTGCATGCCTGTAGTACCAGCTACTCAGGAGGCTGAGGTGGGAAGATCACTTGAGCCCAGGGGGTTGGGGCTGCAGTGAGCTATGATCATACCACTGCACTCTAGCCTGATCAACAGAATGAGACCCTGTCTCTAGAAAAATAGTAACAATAATGTGGCTGGGCGTGGTGGCTCACACCTGTAATCCCAGCACTTTGGGAGGCCGAGGCAGATCACCTGAGGTCAGGAGTTCAAGACCAGCCTGGCCAATGTGGTGAAACCCTGTCTCTACTAAAAATACACAAAATTAGCCAGGCATGGTGGTGCACACCTGTAATCCCAGCTACTTGGGAGGCTGAAGCAGGAGAATCGCTTGAACCCTGGAGGCGGAGGTTGCAGTGAGCCGAGGTCGTGCCACTGCACTCCAGCCTGGGCATCAGAGTGAGACTCTGTCTCAAAATAAATAAATTAATTAATTAAAAATAATAAAAAATAAATAAATAATAAAAAATATGATAAATTATGGAGACGTGACTAGACCAAGGAAAAGGGATTTGGGCTTCTAGGAGGAGTTAAACTATGGGAGGGTAAATATATGGAGGAAACTAATAGTAGATAAAAGATGTTTAGTAAGGTTTGGTGTGCAGACTCAAGTTGGCGCTGTCGTTAGTGATAAAAGTAGTTCTTTTCTTGGTACAAGAGAGAGACACACCATTATAAATGGAAATTTTTGTGCTGCTTCTAGGTAGAAAGAGGACAGGCAGAGAGTTTCTTTTGCGTCTACTGTTTCTTGATTGACTTCAGCTCAAAATCATCTTTAAGCCGAGGTAGCATATTTGGGAGTGACATATTCTGATCTCCTTTACTACCTTGAATTACCTTTTTTTTTTTTTTGAGACAGAGTCTCCCTCTGTCTTGCACAGGATGGAGTGAAGTGGTTCACTGCAACCTCCACCTCCAGGGTTCAAGCAATTCTCCTGCCTCAGCCTCCCGAGTAGTTGAGATTACAGGAACACACCACCACGCCTGGCTAATTTTTTTTTTAGTAGAGACAGGGTTTCACCATGTTGGCCAGGCTGGTCTCAAACTCCTGACCTCAGATGATCCACCCGCCTAGGCCTCCCAGAGTGCTCGGATTACAGGCATGAGCTATTGCACCCGGCCGAATTATCTTATTTAATTTTCACTTCTTAAATTTCTGCATCCCCCAACCAACTAGAATGTAACCATGGTGGCTGGGACCTTATCTGGATACCTGGCTCAATAATTATTTGTTGATGAACTATCAAGTGTGTGGTATTTAAGCAAACATGTGATTTTGGCCATGATTATTTGAAGACACTATATAGGTACTTCTTCTGTTTCTACATATCCATGATTTATTACTCTGAGTCTTAAGAATATTTTATGACAGTTATATCCACTGAAGTTTTGGTGCATTTATAACAAGTACTTTAGAAAAGTACAAATAAGTTTGAAAGGACCTGGTCTTGTACCCCTTCCCTTTCCAAGGTGTACCAGGATACTAGCCTGATAAGGGAGCATTTTCATGAGGTTCATCAACTTGTCCCTGCCCAAGTGTTCCCCCAGGTATGTCTCACATCAAATAATGAACAAAAGAATATTGCTGGCCAGGCCCGGTGGCTCATACCTGTAATCCCAGCACTTTGGGAGGCTGAGGCAGGCAGATCACAAGGTCAAGAGATCAAGACCATCCTGGCCAACATGGTGAAATCCCGTCTCTACTAAAAATACAAAAATTAGTTTGGCGTGGTGGCGTGCGCCTGTATTCCCAGCTACCTCGGGAGGCTGAGGCAGGGGAATTGCTTGAACCCGGGAGGCAGAGGTTGCAGTGAGCCGAGATCGCACCACTGCACTCCAGCCTGGGCGACAGAGCTAGACTCCATCTCAAAAAAAAAGAAAAAAAAAGAATATTGCTGTAAATTGATTAAAAGACTCTTCCTTTAAACTTAAAAAGGCAAAAATATGTGAAAACAATTGTAAAACAAATGATATTGAAGAAGTCACTTCTAAAGAAAAATTGACATGTACCTACCATGAAATATTTTTTGCAAGAAATATTTTGAGTTAATAAAACTCATTTTTCCCCTTTGAATGTATCTTTATCAAGTAGGAGATAGCTTCCTTTTCAAGCCTAACCTAGAAGTTACAAAAACAAACAAACAAAAATTTCTAAATCAAGACCCATATTAAACAACCAGCAAGGTCCCTCTCATTCCAACCCTCTTCCAAAATCATCATCATCGTCATCGACATTGTCACTGTTACTCACTAGTCTGCTCTTATAATTCTATTCTCATTTATATATCGAGTTTCAGATATTTGACCTGATCTGTTTTTTCTCAACAGGAAGTTATTGATCTTCACCATTTGTGTGAAATGGGGATAATAATTGCTTTTGATTCATCCATGCATGTGTTGTTTGAAAGAGTGATAGCACTATCACTGGGCGCAGTGGCTCACACCTGTAATCCCAGCACTTTGGGAGGCCAAGGCAGGTGGATCACCTGAGGTCAGGAGTTTGAGACCAGCCTGAACAACATGGTGAAACCCCGTCTCTACTAAAAATACAAAAATTAGCCAGACCTGGTGGCGGGCGCCTGTAATCCCAGCTACTCAGGAGGCTGAGGGAGGAGAATCACTAGAATCCGGGAGGCAGAGGTCACAGTGAGCTGAGATCGTGCCATTGAACTCCAGCCTGGGGGACAGGGCGAGACTCCATCTCAAAAAAAAAAAAAAAAAGAAAGAAAGAAAGAGTGACAGTGCTATATAAAGAAAACGTATTATCATTATGTTATTTCAAGGATATTTGTGTGGGAGAAGGAGCAGATGCTTCTATTTCCTCTAAAGATTCCCTATAGGCCATTCCCTATCATCTATATCCCCCAGAATGCATTGATTTTACATAGAATCAAGTAAGACTGATTACTCCTGAAGATACCCAATTTTAGGTAAAGGAGAGTAGCTGGGTAGTACAAAATCTGAATCAGAACTCATCTTAAGGAGGAATCTGAAGGAAATGAACCTCCAAAAACAAACTCCAAGTGCCTCCATGAGCCCCCTATCATTTGTCTGCTCTGTACATCAGAGCAGGCTTCATAAAGTCAGCTATATCAATATCTAAAAAGTAAAGGAAGCCATTACCATGTCTCACTACATTAGAAATCCTCTTTTGAGATACATTCACACAAAGGCCACACTACTCCCCTTGCACAGATTAGAAACTTCTAGAAACATTGCAATTCTTTTTTGTCACTAGTCTGTTGCTCAAGCTGCTGCTTCTGTATAGCAAATAGAACTTTGGATCTTGCCCAAGGCCTCACACCTTCCAAAGCTTCTGTCTAACCTGCAAAAAGAGAACAGCTATTCCAAGAGAGCACCTTGGATTGTGAAACAACGTGATGCAATGTCTCATGTGGTTTGCTTCTGCATGGCAAGGATTTGCATCTGTGCCTGTGAGGTCCACGGTATTGCAGGCTCCTTATTCATCATAGCACACCATGTAAGAATTGGCACAGAAGACCATAAATGTAATTGTAATTCAGAGGACAGTTGTGAAGTCATAATCATATATAATAACACCTTGTAATAATGTCACTCCTGCCCCCTTAGGAGCCTCTGGTGCTTCACAGACATCTCTTTGTTCTCAGCTCCTGCTCCACTAACTAGCACCAAGCTTTTCTCACCCTACCTCAGCAGAGGGAGTGAAAGAAATTTTGTCCTCACTCTTTCTGAGCTGACCCTTCAGAGTGGAGGCCCTTGCATTCATTTTCTATTGTTAGGTAAGAAGTTATCACAAATGTCGCAGCTTAAAACAACACTAATTTATTAGCTCACAGTGCGTGTAGGTCTGAAGTCAGCCATGGCGTGGCCAGTTCTTGGCTCAGGGTATCACATGGTTGAAATCAAGGTGTCAGCCTGGCTGGGTTCTTGTCTGGAGACTCTGGGGAAGGAATTGACTTCCAAGTTAATCCTAACTGTTGGCAGAATTCAGGTCCTCGCAGCTGTTGGACTGAAGTCTATTTCCTCCCTGGTTCTCAGCTGGGGGCCATGCTCTGCTCTTAGAAATGTTCTCGCATTCTTTCTCACACTCTCCCCTTCATCTTCAAGCCAGCTACAGTGCATTGAATCCTTCTTGGGCTTGAAATCTCTGACCTACTCTTATGGGAGCAGCCAGAGGACACTGCTTTTACAATAAGCTCACCTGATTAGGTGAGGCCCACCCAAGATAATCTCCCTTTTGCTGTATAACATAATGTCAGCACAGGAGTACTATCATATTCACACTAAAAGGGAAGAGGATTATACAAGGACAAGGTTTATTGGAATAATCTTAGAATTCTGCCTACCACAGCCTGAAGGGATAAAGGTGATAGCAATAGTGAATATGGGCAAGTAGAACGTATAACAGGCTTTGAGGGTCACTTCAAAGGGACAAAGCCCTTCAGATCCTCATTTCCCCAAGCCTGTGTACCGCCATTTTTAAAGGATGATATTGAACTCAGTGTATCATTCCAGGCAGCAATACTATCTCTAAAAAGTGTGCTTCCCATGGGAGCTTCTCCAAGTCCCCAAAATTCAGGAGACCTGCCCATGTTTACTTTGTCATACAGTTTATCACAGGGGACTCTGACAGGCTTTGGTGCGTTCGCCACAAGATTCCAGCTTGAGAGTAGGACTGTGTCTTCTTCATTGCTGTATCCCCATGGTGCCTGCAGACAGCAGGTTCTAAATACAGGTCTGTTAAATGGATGGTGTACCAAAATGATAGAACTGTTTTGTGAATCCTCCATGACATCTTAGTGTTTGATCATTGTATTAGTCCATTCTTGCACTGCTATAAATACCTGAGACTGGGTAATTTATAAAGAAAAGAGGTTTAATTGGCTCATCGTTCTATGGGCTGTACAGGCTTCTGCTTCTGGGGAGGCCTCAGGAAACCTACAATCATGGCAGAAGGCAAAGAGGAAGCAGGCACATCTTCACATGGCCGGAGCAGGAGAGAGAGAGAAGGGGGAGGTGCTACACACTTTTAAACAACCAGATCTTGTGAGAACTCACTCACTATCAGGAAAACAGCAAGAGGGCAATATGTCCCCATGATCCAATCACCTCCCACCAGGTCCCTCCTCCAACATTGGGAATTACAATTCCACATGAGCTTTGGGTGGGGACACAAATCCAAACCATATCAATCATTTTTGCTGGCTCATTAACCATTGCTTCTACTAGCATGCATAGTATTTATAAAACCCCATTTAGATGGATGAGCATTTATCAAGTACCTATTCTATGCAAAATTCATGGGAGAAACAAAAAATAATGAAGATAAAATCCCTGTCAAGGAAAGACTGGCATATAAACAATTAAAACAATGACACAAATCTGACCTTGCCACTCCCCTGATTAAAACTCTCAGGTATCCCCCAGTTGCACTTGGGTTAAAATCTAAAATCCTGGCTGGGTGTGGTGGCTCACGCCTGTAATCCCAGCACTTTAGAAAGCTGAGGAAGGCAGATCCCTTGAGCCCAGGAGTTCCAGGCCAGCCTAGGCAACATGGCAAAACTCTTTCTTTACCAAAAAAAAAAAAAAAAATAGATGGCCTTGGTGGCATGTGCCTGTAGTCCCAGCTACTTGGGAGGCTGAAGTGGGAGGACCACTAGGCCTGGGAGGTGGAGATTGCAGTGAACCAAGATCGCACCACTGCACTCCAGCCTGGGAGACAGATCAAGACCCTGTCTCAAAAAAAAAAACCTAAAATCCTTACTGAGATCTTCAAGACCTTACATGACCCGGCCTGTTCTTCCCCTCCAGTCCACACTTCCTTATAGGCCAGCCATGCTAGACACATGTCTTTTCAGATACAAGGCCCTCAAACCAGTGGTGTGCTGGTAAATGTTTAACAATGGGTTCTCCAGAAGAAAAATAAACAAACATGATCTGTGGCATTTGTCAATTTCCACAATGCAAATACTCACACTGTGATCAATTTCAAGTTACCAATGTCTACCAGATAACAAAATTGCTGAAAATTTAACAGTTGGCTCTTGATAGCAGGTTTGAGTCAGCTCCAACACACTACTGCTTCAAACATGTTATTTCTTCTGTTCATTCCCTGTAGGAGGTTGAATAGTGTTCCCCCCAAATCATGTCCACTCAGAACCCCAGCATGTGACCTCATTTGGTGACTGCATGCCATGTATCTGAAAAAAATAAAATTTATTTCTTAAAAAACAATGTGACCTCATTTGGAAATAGCATCTTTGCAGACATAACTAATTAAGGATATTGAGATGAAATCATCTTAGATTTAGGGTGGGCCCTAAACCTAATAATTGATGTCCTTTTAAGAAGAGGAGAGGACACAGACACACACACACAGATAAGTAGGCCATGTGGAGACAGAGATTAAAATTATGCTGTCACAAATCAAGAAATGCCTGGAGCTACCAGGAGCTGGAAGAGGCCAGAAAGAATTCTTCTGTAGAGTCACAGAGAGCATGGCCTTGCTACACCGTGATTTCTGATTTCTAGCTGCCAGAACTGTGAAAGAATAAATTTCTTGTGTTTTAAGCCACTCAGCTTATGGTATTTTGTTACAGCAGCCTTGGGAAACTAATACATCCTCCAAATTTGATCTTAGAAAATCCCTTTTCATCCATCAAGCTTCAAGTTAAACATCATTTCCTCAAAGCAGCCATTCCTAACTAAATCAAATCCCCCCCACCTATCAAAAGTTACATTTCTGGGCCAGGCACGGTAGCTCACACCTGTAATCCCAGCACTTTGGGAGGCCGAGGTGGGCAGATCAACTGAGGTCTGGAGTTCGAGACCAGCCTGACTAACATGGAGAAACCCTGTCTCTACTAAAAATACAAAATTAGCCAGGCATGGTGGTGCGTGCCTGTAATCCCAGCTACTCAGGAGGCTGAAGCAGGAGAATCGCTTGAACCCAGGAGGTGGAGGTTGTGGTGAGCCGAGATTGCGCCATTGCACTGCAGCCTGGGCAATGAGAGCGAAACTCTGTCTCAAAAAAAAAAAGTTACATTTCTTTTGAGCCTGTGTTATACTTCATAACAAAATACGGAAAGATCGGTAATAGATAGATGGAATTTTTTTCCATGCCTTTTTTTTTTTTTTTTAACATGTCATGTTTTACCCCACTTGACATGAGGGCAAGGAAGGGACCTGGATCTTCTTCAATGCATATTCCCAATCCTTATGGTAAAGTTCCTGTACTTAGTAGATACTCTTTCTTTGTTCTCACTCTCTCCTGGGTCTCCTACATCACCATCTGCTCCTGTCAGTATCCTTTGCTGTTTCCCCTTCATCTCCCCAGCCATTAAACGTTAGAAGGTCCCACAGCTCAGTCTTCAGACCTCTTTTCTTCTCTATCAACATTTACTTCCTAGGTAATTTCATCGTTTCATGGCTTTAACTGCCATCTGTATGCTGACAAATCCCACATTTATATCTCCCCTAAACTATAGACTTGTCTATCCAAGATGCCTACTTGTAATCTCTGCCTCTGTGTCTGTTAGAGTGTTTTATTTCTTAGTCTCAATGCAAATTACAGGTGCAGTTGTTTTGTGAAAATTCGACAAGCATTTTTCTGCTAGAATGTGATATTTCAATTAAAAATTATTTTTAAAGTAAAAAAGTTATTAACAAGTCCCAAAGAAAAACTCCTAATCTTGCCCCCCTTGCCTGTTTCTTGCACCACCTACCTCATGTTGGTATCTGGAAACTCCATTTTTCCACCTACTCAAGGCAGAAACATTGGAGGCATCCTTGACTTCTGACACCCATGTCCAATCCATCAATTCTGCAATTATGTTCTTACTTCAAAATATATCTAGAATATAACCACTTCTTACCACTTCCCAGTGCAAGCCATCATTCTCTTCTCCCTTCACCAGTCAACGGTCTATTCTCAGCACTGCAGCTCCATCACTCCTCGGCTGAACACCTCCCAATGACTTCACTTCCCACTCAGAGTAAAAATCCAAGTGCTTTTCAGAGCCTGATCCTATCCACTTATGCTTTTCCCCTCACTCACTCCACATCACTGTCCTCCTTGCTACTCCTCAAGTGAGCCAAGCACGGTCTTTTGTATTGTTACTCCCTCTGCTTAGAATTCTCTTCCCCAAAATATCTGCCTAGCTCACACCCTCCCTTCCTTAAGGTTTCTGCTCAAATGTCACTTTCCCAGTGAGGCATCCTCCAACCACTCAATACAAAATAGTAACCCACCTCTCCCTGGCACTCGTTAACTCCCTTCCCTCGCTTTTTCTTCCTCCCAATACTTATTCATTTATTGTCATGTCCACCCACTAGAGTAATAACCTCCATGAGACTGGAGACTTTATCTATTTTGTTGACTGTTCTATCTATCCCTAGGCTTAGACTAGTGCCTGGTACATAGTAGGTGCTCAACAAATAAATGAACTCAGAGGGTAGAATTAACTAAGTGTTAGAATAGATGCCTGATGAAACACTCTTGAGAATATTGAAGAGGAAGGAATTTATTCTAGAACCTGTGAAGGGGTTAGAAATCAATAATACCTCACAAAGAAACTGATATTGAAACACAGTTATGGAAAATGAATAGGACTTTTATTCTTTGAGAAAGGATAAAGGACAGTCTGCAATTCCCATACAAGCAAAAATACTATTATTTAAAAATAAAATCCAAAAATAAATGAAAAGAAAAAAAGGAATCGCCTCATATTATAAACCGGGACCTTTCCCCATCAACTGTGGGACTAGTTAAAAATATAGGGTAAAACTTTTGCTGGATTAAACAATCTCAAGTAATACGTCCTTCTTAACAGAATCTGTTTAAGAGTAAGGAATTCACTAACTTAACTGTTTGTTAAAATAAAAACATTAAAATTTCACCAGCAATGCCTCTTGAAATTCAGTTGATAAGCCCGCCTCAATCTGGTTTCAGTTTATTCTAAGCCTGTGCTTATAGGTACAGGAAAGCAAGTTTTTTGACTACTGGCTTGAATGGTAGTTTCTTATAATAAAACTAGATTTACACAATGAAATTTCAAGAACATTTATAAACAAGTCTATTCCACTAAGATAAGATTTCTAAACCTAACACTGTAAAAGCACACAAAAGTGACTTATTTAATTTTGTATGTGCTTCATGTGATATAACATGTATCACTTAATAACAGAGTGGCAAATGGAACTTCAACACTTCTTTGTTGTGCTACTTTTTGTAAGAAAAGGAGCAAAATATTGTACTGAATGAATCTAAAGTAGAATTCACTCAACAAACATATGGCCTCAAAATTTGTTTGGTAAAAACAAAGGCAATCTTGCTCAAAAGACAAAGCTGTACATTCTGATATTCTAGTCTTGGTTTTGCCACTTATTGGATTGTGCAAGTCAGTGGGCCTCATTTGATCCACGCTATTTACACAGTCAATTTCTGCTCTCATGTTGTATCTGTAGGAGGTAATGCGTTTGGAATTAAATCAAGCCGTCATTACGGAAGCTTAAATGTTTTGAAATGCTAGTGCAAAAAAATCATACACTTTCCCAAGGTAATCTGAGATTCAAGAGGAAGTTATTTGAATTGGTACAGATTCTGATTTTGACATGCTTATGGCCTTACACCATAGGTCATTGTTTCTCTGGCTATATTCTCCCTCCCACAATAAACCATGGAATGTTCCCATCCATCATTCAAATTTTAAAATAATCAATTTATAAACCCAGTAAATAGGTTATGAATCTGAGAACCCCTATAAGATTCAAATAAATGAAATGATACCAGCCTACACTCAATGAAGGCCAAATAAAATTAACAGCTTTCTGTTTTCTCCTGGTCTAGTCTCATGTGACAGCAGAGAGAAAGGGAAAGAAACCGAACAGTTTTTCATCATATGCCCCTACCAATTCCCTTCCTAACTGGTGTCGAATCAAGCATAGGGGGGTATCATTCAAGGTGACACTTACTGATTCCCTTTCCTTCTGCTTAGAGGCCAGCACATGCAGCAGCCTGAAACCTGACCTCAGACACTGGTCTCCTATTTGACCCATGAACCTAGCCTGGGACAGTTCGGTTACACACATTCATGAACCCTGCGGCTATCGCTTTCCCCTGTCACAGCTGGTTAACCTCGGGGAATTACCATGGGAACAGTCTTGTCCCACCAAGCGCTCATGAGATCCAGCATAGATACTCTGTACCTGCCCCAATTGAGTTTCTGGGAAAGTGTGTCTCTTTTCTCCCCCAGCCTCTGTCTCAGTGACAGAGACACTGAGTCTTTTTGTGTGCCCCCTATGGACCCTGAGTCTTGCACTTCTTTAATGAATTCCAAACCCAAGAAACTTATTTCCAAGCTTTCCAAGTGTTTAGATTTGAACTGGGATCTTTGAAACTTAGAGGTTTCCTCATTATATAGGGTTAGGAATTCCAAATATGTTAACCTGGGTGTATTACAGGGGTAACTCCAACACAGAGAAAAGGAGCTTCCTGGATGCCAGTGAACCCAGGGTCATGCCAATGGCTTTAGCATGCTGAGGTCCCCTTCTAGAAATTCTAGTGTTGCTTCTAGAGAGCTGCCAGGGCAATAGAAGACCCTGACAATCTATGGTTCCCTGACATTGCCTGGGTCTGGAAGTACTCGGCAAACTTGAAGTCTTTTGTTGTTTGAGTTAAGAATATGCTTGGAAAAGTGCATCATTCAGTTCTCAAACTAAATGATGTAGGCTCTAAATAGCTCCCATGACAGTCTGTCTCAGAAAAGAATGCATTTCACAGAAATATTCAGGGACTCCATTTTTTAAAGAGTTCTTGTAAGCCAGTAAGAACTGAGCATATAAGATATTAGAAAAAAAAAAAAAGCATGGAAAAAGCTCCTTTCAAAGGCACTCCTGAGAAACTTAATGTAATGCCCTTAAAAAATTACTGCCATCCACTGCAACCAAGGATTTGCTGGAGAAGAGAAGGTCAGGCTTTGGGGGAACTTCAATTCATTTTAGAAACACAACACAAACATCAATATCAGTGGCATAGATATTTACTTAAGCTCATTGGCATTAATTGGTACACCTTTACTGAGATTTAAATGCCCACAACAAATACTCAATGGCAGCTTTCTCAGCAAGCGGGACCAAGTAGATCTTTGGGAAACCGGCTACTGCTGTCACACTCAAGGCAATTCTGGAAGACTGTCAAAAACAGAACACATTGAGCCGGGCCCTGTGGCTCACACCAGTAATCCCAGCACTGTGGGAGGCCAAGGCGGGCAGATCACTTGAGGTCAGGAGGTTGAGACCATCCTGGCCAACATGGTGAAACTCCGTCTCTACTAAAAATACAAAAATTAGCTGGGCTTGGTGTGAGCACCTGTAATCCCAGCTACTTGGGAGGCTGAGGCAGGAGAATCATTTGAACCCAGGAGGTGGAGGTTGCAGTTAGCGGAGATCGCACCACTGCACTCCAGCCTGTCTCAAAAAAAAAAAAAAAAATGTATATTGGTCAGGCCATTTCTGAATTCACAGACTTTCACTGCTACCTGGATCAACAAGGTTTTTTAGAAATCAGAAACACAAATCAAGGTCAGGCGGAGAGTTCTTTGCCTATAAAGACAACTGTTTTTCCAACAACTATAGGTCAGCAGGGATGATGGACGATGAAGGGCTATGAACTTCACTGGAATTTCACAGAGAAGACAGTAATCAAAATAATTTTCTTCTCCCACAACACAGACTTTGAGAACACTATCTTGCTACTGATTCTTGGCTGGGTGGTGGCTCATGCGTGTAATCTCAGCACTTTGGGAGGCCGAGGTGGGTGGATCACGAGGTCAGGAGGTCGAGACCATCTTGGCCAACATGGTGAAACCACGTCTCTACTTAAAAAATACAAAAATTAGCTGGGTGTAGTGGCATGCGCCTGTAGTCCCAGCTACTCAGGAGGCTGAGGCAGGAGAATCGCTTGAACCCAGGAGGCAGAGGTTGCAGTGAGCCAAGATCGCACCATTGTACTCCAGTCTGGTGACAGAGCGAGACTCCGTCAAAAAAAAAAAAGAACGCTATCTTGCCACTGACTCTTAAAATGCTAGAGAAGTTGGGACAATAGTTCATGGGTAGGGATGAGATTTGAGAGGACAAAAAGAAGATATGGATACAGATAGCAGGACAAACAAACAAACAAACAAAAGCATGACTTATTCCAGAAACTATGTTCACTTCTGTCGGGTTTCTCAACTCCAAAGCTAGGCATGTGAAAATTCATTCAAAAGTAGAAAATGACCTATTCCCCACCAGATCATAAATTCCAGGAAATGCCAGGTGCTTTGATTATTATGGCCCATATGCCACAAATTCATTGAAACACAGACCTGTTTAAGTTACAGGAAGCACAGCTTTGTGGGATGAGCACCAGACTGAGTTCTGGCTTGACTGTTCTCTTTTAAGTGATGCTAGGCGATTTGCTTAATCTTTCTCTGAATTCTAACTCTCCAACTGTAAGGAGAAAGAGAGACAGCAGAGAGAAGAAGGCAGGAAAAACTTTCTCCATTTCTCTTGCTTATCATTGAAGGATTCTGTGAGAATTGACGAATAGTATCCTTAGAACACTGAGAGGCTTCTGGAAGCCATTCACATCTTAATGCCACTAACAGCTGCTGCTGATGTGAAGGCATCTTTCAGAGCCGCACGCATAGAGCTTGGTGCATATCCCCATAGGACCCCACAGCGCCTGGGATATCGACAGAGGTTCATACTACACACTTCCTTCTTCAGCAAGTCCCACTTGTAAATGATGGTTCATTGGTATTTTCTGATGTTCCTTGTGTAGGAGGTAGAAGCTGACTGCTTATTTTTAAAATAATTTCTTAAGAGAGATTAAAAAAAATCAAAGCATTTTAACTGGGGAAATGAAGGGAAAGGAAACATCTCATTCAGGGATAAATGAATTGATTCATTTGCTCACTCCACAAACTTTTCTGGAGCAGCTCCAATGTGCCAGAAACTCTGCTGGCCTCTGGGGATTCAAGGCCGAATGAGGCAGGGCTCTGAGCACAGGGAGCTTGTGGTCTCATGGGAGAGGAAGATGACCAAGCCTGTGATCCTAACAATGTGCTGAGGATAAGACCATGTGCTTACAAGAGCCCATTTTGGCTATATCTAAACTGTTGTGGGGTTTCCAGAACAGAGCATGTCATGAGCTGGATTGGAAAGACATATAGGAATTAGACTGAGAAGAAGGAAAGGGTATTCCAGGCAGAAGGACGAGCATCTGCAAACATAGGCATGAAATAGCTTTCCTACTTAGAGAAATGGTAAATGAGATGATGTATGAGGATTGCTTAAGAAAGAGTGGGCATTCAACAAATGTTGAAATGAATAGGCAGGGGGCATCAGTGAGAGCCCTAAAGAGCCAGGCAGCTGGTGGTGCCACCCTAAGTGCCTCGCCTCATCCATGAGGCCCTGATTAGGGCTGATTAGGCTGTTAGGGGAAGAGGCAGGAGGGATGGAGTGGTACACCCAGGATCGCAATCTTGCCCCACCTGTGCTCACCTTCCATCCTCAAAATTCCATTTGCAGTTTCTGCTGCAGCACCACACAGGTAAAGAGAAAGTGACTGTGTCTGATATGCTTTTCTCAGAATCACTGATTTGACAAGATGCTTGTCTCTAAATTCATGACTGTAGAGCTGCAGAAAATGTGTAGGACTGCTAGACAATGTGAACACTCTTAGCTAAAGAGCTGCAGCCTTCCCTGGATACCGTGGTCTGAGATCTTAGAGAATGTGTTTTGGTGAGTAGGAGCAGTCACCTCCCGAAAAACACTAAGGATAACCAACGTTTACTAAGCTATCATTGGATGCCAGGCGCTATGATTGTCAGAGGATATCCTGATAGCCAAGAAATGACCTGTGAGAAACTAGCCATTAGAAACACAAAAAAAGCAAGCCCTTGCCAACTTCTGATTAGCAGGTGAGATTTCTTTGTTAGTATTTTAAAGATATTCATTTCCCCCAGTTCGGCAATATGGAAGAGACATTTAGACTAGAGAATAAACGTGGACCATCTTTCTCCTTTTAGCACAAATTTCTGGAGCTCAAGCTTGGAAAAGCAGGTGTCTGCTGCTCCCATGTGGCCACAGTCATCTATTGCTTTCAGCAGTCACATGAAAGCGCATTTCATACACCAACCAGGTAGAAGTGTAAAATTAAGACTTTTGGTGGAAAAGACTACAGTCTTGTGTAAGAATTTTCTCCTTTTCCATGTCTCCAGGAAAATTCTGTGATAAAAATTGAAAAATTTAAAAATTTCTCCAGAACAGCCTAGGAGACCCCAGTGGTAAACTCTGGTTTACCCTTGTTAAATTGAAGGCCTTTGTCTTGGCATTCTGAACTCCATGAATTTCTGAAATGTACAAACTCTTAAAGCAGTTCATTTCCAGGAATTCAGTAAACCAATTCTGGAAGCTATTTCAACTAAAGTCTTATCCATGCGCTGTGAAAGTTGTGAAGAATTTCAACCAAATTTCAAATTGGTAATTTTTGGTCTTTTTCAACTATCCTCTCCACCCTACACACGCTCTTTAAAAATCTGTCATGTAATAATCTTAGCCAAGCAAATACATTTGTTGTTCTCTACACATAGGCTAACAACTACTCAATAAAATTCTTCTCCCATATTTATTTGCATTCTCTGGAACATTTACTTTATTCTCTTCACACCACAAATTCCTTCTACTATAAGAAATTTCTACCCAGAAATTAATGCTTTCTGCAAGACGTTCCCAGACTCCACTCAGAAAACTTTGTCAAGCCAATGATTTCAGCATCTTCCACTTGGAGGAAAAAAAAAAAAAAAAAAAAAAAAAAAACAGGGACACAAATAGAAAGAGAGAAAGAGAGAGAATGACCAGGAAGCCTTTATTATTTACATATTTGCACATAAACTATTCAAAAGCAAGAATCGCATCTAGTCTTTCTAATTATGCCTTCTCTTACATTATATATATATATATATATACTTTTTAAAAATTATTATTATACTTTACGTTTTAGGGTACATGTGCACAATGTGCAGGTTTGTTACATATGTATACACGTGCCATGTTGGTATGCTGCACCCATTAACTCATCATTTAGCATTAGGTATATCGCCTAATGCTATCCCTTCCCCCTCCCCCCACCCCACAACAGTCCCCAGAGTGTGATGTTCCCCTTCCTGTGTCCATGTGTTCTCATTGTTCAATTCCCACCTATCAGTGAGAACATGCAGTGTTTGGTTTTTTGTCCTTGCAATAGTTTGCTGAGAATGATGGTTTCCAGCTTCATCCATGTCCCTGCAAAGGACATGAACTCATCATTTTTTATGGCTGCATAGTATTCCATGGTGTATATGTGCCACATTTTCTTAATCCAGTCTATCATTGTTGGACATTTGGGTTGGTTCCAAGTCTTTGCTATTGTGAATAGTGCCGCAGTAAACATACGTGTGCATGTGTCTTTATAGCAGCATGATTTATAATCCATTGGGTATATACCCAGTAATGGGATGGCTGGGTCAAACAGTATTTCTAGTTCTAGATCCCTGAGGAATTGCCACACTGACTTCCACAATGGCTGAACTAGTTTACAGTCCCACCAACAGTGTAAAAGTGTTCCTATTTCTCCACATCTTCTCCAGCACCTGTTGTTTCCTGACTTTTTAATGATTGTCATTCTAACTGGTGTGAGATGATATCTCATTGTGGTTTTGATTTGCATTTCTCTGATGGCCAGTGATGAGGAGCATTTTTTCATGTGTCTGTTGGCTGCATAAATGTCTTCTTTTGAGAAGTGTCTGTTCATGTCCTTCGCCCACTTTTTGATGGGGTTGTGTGTTTTTTTCTTGTAAATTTGTTTGAGTTCATTGTAGATTCTGGATATTAGACCTTTGTCAGATGAGTAGCTTGCAAAAATTTTCTCCCATTCTGTAGGTTGTCTGTTCACTCTGGTGGTGGTTTCTTTTGCTGTGCAGAAGCTCTTGAGTTGAATTAGATCCCATTTGTCAACTTTGGCTTTTGTTGCCATTGCTTTTGGTGTTTTAGACATGAAGTCCTTGCCCATGCCTATGTCCTGATTGGTATTGCCTAGGTTTTCTTCTAGGGTTTTTATGGTTTTAGGTCTAACATATAAGTCTTTAATCCATCATGAATTAATTTTTGTATAAGGTGTAAGGAAGGGATCCAGTTTCAGCTTTCTACATATGGCTAGCCAGTTTTCCCAGCACCATTTATTAAATAGGGAATCCTTTCCCCATTGCTTGTTTTTCTCAGGTTTGTCAAAGATCAGATAGTTGTAGATATGCGGCATTATTTCTGAGGGCTCTGTTCTGTTCCATTGGTCTATATCTCTGTTTTGGTACCAGTACCATGCTGTTTTGGTTACTGTAGCCTTGTAATATAGTTTGAAGTCAGGTAGCGTGATGCCTCCAGCTTTGTTCTTTTGGCTTAGGATTAACTTGGCAATGTGGGCTCTTTTTTGGTTCCATATGAAGTTTAAAGTAGTTTTTTCCAATTCTGTGAAGAAAGTCATTGGTAGCTTGATGGGGATGGCATTGAATCTATAAATTACCTTGGGCAGTATGGCCATTTTCACGATATTGATTCTTCCTACCCATGAGCATGGAATGTTCTTCCATTTGTTTGTATCCTCTTTTATTTCATTGAGCAGTGGTTTGTAGTTCTCCTTGAAGAGGTCCTTCACATCCCTTGTAAGTTGGATTCCTAGGTATTTTATTCTCTTTGAAGCAATTGTGAATGGGAGTTCACTCATGATTTGGCTCTCTGTTTGTCTGTTATTGGTGTATAAGAATGCTTGTGATTTTTGCACATTGATTTTGTATCCTGAGACTTAGCTGAAGTTGCTTATCAGCTCAAGGAGATTTTGGGCTGAGACGATGGGGTTTTCTAGATATACAGTCATGTCATCTGCAAACAGGGACAATTTGACTTCCTCTTCCTAATTGAATGCCCTTTATCTGCTTCTCCTGCCTCATTGCCCTGGCCAGAACTTCCAACACTATGTTGAATAGGAGTGGTGAGAGAGGGCATCCCTGTCTTGTACCAGTTTTCAAAGGGAATGCTTCCAGTTTTTGTCCATTCAGTATGATATTGGCTGTGGGTTTGTCATAGATAGCTCTTATTATTTTGCCATAAGTCCCATCAATACCTAATTTATTGAGAGTTTTTAGCATGAAGCGTTGTTGAATTTTGTCAAAGGCCTTTTCTGCATCTATTGAGATAATCATGTGGTTTTTGTCTTCGGTTCTGTTTATATGCTGGATTACATTTACTGATTTTCGTATGTTGAGCCAGCCTTGCATCCCAGGGATGAAGCCCACTTGATCACGGTGGATAAGCTTTTTGATGTGTTGCTGGATTCGGTTTGCCAGTATTTTATTGAGGATTTTTGCATCAATGTTCATCAAGGATATTGGTCTAAAATTCTCTTTTTTTGTTGTGTCTCTGCCAGGCTTTGGTATCAGAATGATGCTGGCCTCATAAAATGAGTTAGGGAGGATTCCCTCTTTTTCTATTGATTGAAATACTTTCAGAAGGAATGGTACCAGATCCTTCTTGTACCTCTGGTAGAATTTGGCTGTGAATCCATCTGGTCCTGGACTTTTTTTGGTTGGTAAGCTATTAATTATTGCCTCAATTTCAGAGCCTGTTACTGGTCTATTCAGAGATTCAACTTCTTCCTGGTTTAGTCTTGGGAGTGTGTATGTGTCGAGGAATTTATCCATTTCTTCTAGATTTTCTAGTTTATTTGCATAGAGGTGTTTATAGTATTCTCTGATGGTAGTTTGTATTTCTGTGGGATCAGTGGTGATATCCCCTTTGTCATTTTTTATTGCGTCTATTTGATTCTTCTCTCTTTTCTTCTTTATTAGTCTTGCTAGCAGTCTATCAATTTTGTTGATCTTTTCAAAAAACCAGCTCCTGGATTCATTGATTTTTTGAAGGTTTTTCGTGTCTCTATTTCCTTCAGTTCTGCTCTGATCTTAGTTATTTCTTGCCTTCTGCTAGCTTTTGAATGCATTTGCTCTTGCTTCTCTAGTTCATTTAATTGTGATGTTAGGGTGTCAATTTTAGATCTTTCCTGCTTTCTCTTGTGGGCATTTAGTGCTATAAATTTCCCTCTACACACTGCTTTGAATGCATCCCAGAGATTCTGATATGTTGTGTCTTTGTTCTCATTGGTTTCAAAGAACATCTTTATTTCTGCCTTCATTTCATTATGTACCCAGTAGTCATTCAGGAGCAGGTTGTTCAGTTTCCAAGTAGTTGAGCGGTTTTGAGTGAGTTTCTTAATCCTGAGTTCTAGTTTGATTGCACTGTGGTCTGAGAGATAGTTTGTTATAATTTCTGTTCTTTTACAT
Source organism: Pongo abelii (assembly GCF_028885655.2). Lineage (NCBI taxonomy): Eukaryota > Metazoa > Chordata > Mammalia > Primates > Hominidae > Pongo > Pongo abelii. The sequence continues at coordinate 46,763,934 of NC_072008.2, forward strand.
TTGCTGAGGAGAGCTTTACTTCCAAGTATGTGGTCAATTTTGGAATAGGTGTGGTGTGGTACTGAAAAAAATGTATATTCTGTTGATTTTGGGTGGAGAGTTCTGTAGATGTCTATTAGGTCTGCTTGGTGCAGAGCTGAGTTCAATTCCTGGATATCCTTGTTAACCTTCTGTCTCGTTGACCTGTCTAATGTCGACAGTGGGGTGTTAAAGTCTCCCATTATTATTGTGTGGGAGTCTAAGTCACTTTGTAGGTCTCTAAGGACTTGCTTTATGAATCTGGGTGCTCCTGTATTGGGTGCATATATATTTAGGATAGTTAGCTCTTCTTGTTGAATTGATCCCTTTACCATTATGTAATGGCCTTCTTTGTCTCTTTTGATCTTTGTTGGTTTAAAGTCTGTTTTATCCGAGTCTAGGATTGCAACCCCTGCCATTTTTTGCTTTCCATTTGCTTGGTAGATCTTCCTCCATCCTTTTATTTTGAGCCTATGTGTGTCTCTGCACGTGAGATGGGTTTCCTGAATACAGCACACTGATGGGTCTTGACTCTTTATCCAATTTGCCAGTCTGTGCCTTTTAATTGGAGCATTTAGCCCATTTACATTTAAGATTAGTATTGTTATGTGTGAATTTGATCCTGTATTATGATGTTAGCTGGTTATTTTGCTCGTTAGTTGATGCAGTTTCTTCCTAGCCTTGATGGTCTTTACAATTTGGCATGTTTTTGCAGCGGCTGGTACCGGTTGTTCCTTTCCATGTTTAGTGCTTCCTTCAGGAGCTCTTGTAGGGCAGGCCTGGTGGTGACAAAATCTCTCAGCTTTTGCTTGTCTGTAAAGTGTTTTATTTCTCCTTCACTTATGAAGCTTAGTTTGGCTGGATATGAAATTCTGGGTTGAAAATTCTTTTCTTAAAAATGTTGAATATTGGCCCCCACTCTCTTCTGGCTTGTAGAGTTTCTGCCGAGAGATCCGCTGTTAGTCTGATGGGCTTCCCTTTGAGAGTAACCTCACCTTTCTCTCTGGCTGCCCTTAACATTTTTTCCTTCATTTCAACTTTGGTGAATCTGACAATTATGTGTCTTGGAGTTGATCTGCTCAAGGAGTATCTTTGCGGTGTTCTCTGTATTTCCTGAATTTGAATGTTGGCCTGCCTTGCTAGATTGGGGAAGTTCTCCTGGATAATATCCTGCAGAGTGTTTTCCAACTTGGTTCCATTCTCCCCGTCACTTTCAGGTACACCAATTAAACGTAGATTTGGTCTTTTCACATAGTCCCATATTTCTTAGAGGCTTTGCTCGTTTCTTTTTATTCTTTTTTCTCTAAACTTCTCTTCATGCTTCATTTCATTCATTTCATCTTCCATCACTGATACCCTTTCTTCCAGTTGATCGCATCAGTTACTGAGGCTTGTGCATTCATCACATAGTTCTCATGCCGTGGTTTTCAGCTCCATCAGGTCCTTTAAGGGCTTCTCTGCATTGATTATTCTAGTTATCCATTCGTCTAATTTTTTTTCAAAGTTTTTAATTTCTTTGCCATTGGTTCGAACTTCCTCCTTTAGCTCGGAGTAGTTTGATCTTCTGAAGACTTCCTCTCTCAACTCATCAAAGTCATTCTCCATCCAGCTTTGTTCTGTTGCTGGTGAGGAGCTGTGTTCCTTTGGGGGAGGAGAGGTGCTCTGATTTTTAGAGTTTCCGGTTTTTCTACTCTGTTTTTTCCCCATCTTTGTGGTTTTATCTACCTTTGGTCTTTGATGATGGTGATGTACAGATAGGTTTTTGGTGTGGATGTCCTTTCTGTTTGTTAGTTTTCCTTCTAACAGTCAGAACCCTCAGCTGCAGATCTGTTGGTGTTTACTGGAGGTCCACTCCAGACCCTGTTTGCCTGGGTATCAGCAATGGTGGCTGCAGAACAGCAGATATTGGTGAACTGCAAATGCTGCTGCCTGATCGTTCCTCTGGAAGTTTTGTCTCAGAGGAGTACCCGGCCGTGTGAGGTGTCAGTCCACCCCTACTGGGTGGTGCCTCCCAGTTAGGCTACTCAGGGGTCAGGGACCCACTTGAGGAGGCAGTCTGCCAGTGCTCAGATCTTAAGCTGCGTGCTAGGAGAACCTCTACTCTCTTCAAAGCTGTCAGACTGGGACATTTAAGTCTGCAGAGGTTATTGCTGTCTTTTGTTTGTCTGTGCCCTGCCCCCAGAGGTGGAGCCTACAGAGGCAGGCAGGCCTCCTTGAGCTGTGGTGGGTTCCACCCAGTTCGAGCTTCCTGGCTGCTTTGTTTACCTAAGCAAGCTGGGCAATGGCGGGCGCCCCTCCCCCAGCCTCGCTGCCGCCTTGCAGTTTGATCTCAGACTGCTGTGCTAGCAATCAGCGAGGCTCCGTGGGCGTAGGACCCTCTGAGCCAGGTGTGGGATATAATCTCCTGGTGTGCCATTTGATAAGCCCATTGGAAAAGTGCAGTATTAGGGTAGGAGTGACCCGATTTTCCAGGTGCTGTCTGTTACCCCTTTCTTTGACTAGGAAAGGGAATTCCCTGACCCCTTGCACTTCCCAGGTGAGGCGATGCCTCGCCCTGCTTCGGCTCATGCACGGTGCACTGCACCCACTGTCCTGCACCCACTGTCTGGCACTCCCCAGTGAGATGAACCCGGTACCTCAGTTGGAAATGCAGAAATCACCTGTGTTCTGCGTCGCTCACGCTGGGAGCTGTAGACTGGAGCTGTTCCTATTTAGCCATCTTGGCTCCACCCCTATATATATATATATATATATATATATATACAATATATATTATATATATATATTAAGTATATTCTATATATACTTAATAATGACAGGAGGGTTCAGAACATCATCTTTTCCAAGAATTATGGATTTTGAGATTAGGATAGGAATGAAACATAATGAGCAAAAAAAACCATAGCATATTGAATATATGTCTTTAAATAAAATTAACTCAAAACATTACATTTATTTGTAGATGTGTCTGTCTCCTCTGTTAAATGTCAGGCACCTTGCACCTTGTGAGTAAGAATCACGCCTGCTTTGACTTTTTTAAAAAACAGATCTATTGATGAATAATTCATGTGCCACAAAATTCACCTATTTCAAGTATACAATTTAATGATTTTTAGTGAGTTTATAGAGTTGAGAAATTACCAACTCAATCCAGTTTAAGAATATTTCTGGCCGGGCGCAGTGGCTCATGCCTGTAATCCCAGCACTTTGGAAGGCCGAGGTGGGTGGATCACCTGAGGTTAGGAGTTCAAGAGCAGCCTGACCAACATGGAGAAACCCTGTCTCCATTAAAAATACAAAATTAGCTGGGCATGCTGGTGCATGCCTGTAATCCCAGCTACTTGGAAGATTGAGGCAGGAGACTCGCTTGAACCCGGGAGGTGGAGGTTGCAGTGAGCTGAGATCATGCCATTGCACTCCAGCCTAGGCAACAAGAACGAAACTCCATCTCAAAAAAAAAAATATTTCCATCACTCCAAAAAGATTGTGCATGCTGTTTGCAATTCCCACCCTCTACCCTCAACACTAGGCAACCTTTAAATTGCTTTCTGTCCCTATAGATTTCCGTATTCTGATTATGTCATATACATGGAATCATATAACATGTGGTCTTTTGCATCTGGCTTATTTCCTTTAGTGTAATGTTTTTGAGGTTCATCCATGTTACCACATGTATCAGTACTTTGTCCTTTATTTACTTATTTATTTTTTGAAACTGGGTCTTACTCCATTGCCCAGGCTGGAGTGCATTGGTGTAATCAGGGCTCACTGCAGCCTGGACACCCTGGGCTCAAGTGATCCTCCCACCTCAACCTCCCACGTGGCCAGGACTACAGATGCGCACCACTGCACCCAGCTAATTTTTGTATTTTGTGTTTTTTGTAGAGATGGTATTTTGCCATGTTGCCAAGGCTAGACTTGAACTCCTGGGCTCAAGCTATCCACCTTCCTCGGCCTCCCAAAGTTCTGGGATTACAGGTGTGAACCACTGTGCCTGGCCCACACATTTTTTAATCCATTTATCAGTTGATGGACATTTGGATTATTTCCATTTTTTGGCTATTACGAATTACGTTCCCATGGACATTGGTGTACACATTTTTGCATGTTATAATATGTTTTCATTTCTCTCTAGATATTTAGAGAATTGCTGTATTTTATGGTAACTTTAAGAAACTGCCAAACTGATTTTTAAATTGGCTGTCCTGTTTTACATTCCCACCAGCGATGTATGAACACTGTAGTTTTTCCACATCCTTACCATCATTCTATGAGTATGAAATGGTGGTTCATTATGGTTTTAATTTGCATTTCCCTAAAGATTAATAATGTAGAACATCTTTTCATGTGCTTATTGGTCATTTGTAGATCTTCTTTGGTCAAATGTGCATTCAAAATTTTGGCCCATTGCCCATTTTTTGAGTTGCTTGTCTTATTATTATTTAGTTGTAGGAGCTCTTTGTACATTCTGGCTGGAGACAAGTCCTTTACCAGAAATATGATTTGAAATATTTTTTTCTGGTCTATGGATTGTCTTTTCATTTCCTTTTTTTCTTTTTTCTTTTTCCTTTCTTTATTTTTTTGAGACAGAGTTTCGCTCTTGTCACCCAGGCTGGAGTGCAATGGCGTGATCTTGGCTCACTGCAACCTCCACCTCCCAGGTTCAAGCGATTCTTGTGCCTTAGCCTCCTGAGTAGCTGGGATTACAGGTGTGTGCCACCACGCCCAGTTAATTTTTGTATTTTTAGTAGAGACGGGGTTTCACCATCTTGGTCAGGCTGCTCTGGAACTCCTAACCTCAGGTGATCCACCTGCCTCAGCCTCCCAAAATGGTGGGATTACAAGTGTGAGCCACTGCACCTGGCCCTTTTCATTTTCTTAGTAGTGTCATTTAAAGCACAAAAGTTTTATAATTTTATGAAATCCAGTTTATCAATTTGTTCTTTCACGTTTTGTGCATATCTAAGAGATTTTTGCCTAACCCAAGGTAACCAAGCGTCTTAGTTCATTTTGTGATGCTATAACAGAATACTTAGGTACTTTGTTTTATTCTATTTATTTGTTTTTTTAAACAAAACTAGCTTTAATTTGTCCAAAAGCCACACACAGCTGTCTAGAAACTGTTTCTGGAAGGGAAGCCAAGAGGGAGTCCATTATGCACAGGGTCAGGAGGCCTCTAGAAGTTTTCAAGCAAGCCCAGGATGTGCTTTTGCTCCTTCTCTAAGAACTCCACATACCCCTTGATGATATGCCTGACAATTTTGATGGAGCGTCCTCACATGTTTAGGATCTGGTGAACCCTCTGGCAAATCTGGGGGACATTGGCATTGCAGATCTTGGCCATAATGCAGCAGATGCACTGGAGAACAAAGAGCTCTGCATCCAAGCACTGGAGGTAGAACTCATCCCCCATGTCACCGTCTATGATCTCTCCACGCTGGACCATGTCATGTTTTTCCCCTTCATTCCTCTTGTCTGCCACTTGCATTGCACCCAGATATTGAAAATGCAACTCCATTAGTCTATCAGCCTACTCACTGTCATTTTCAGTGAATTTATTCAGAAGCCGGGTTCGCTGATGCCCTCTCAGGTTCCACAAAAGGGAAGCCAGAATGGAACAGATATGCTCTTTGTGTTCCTTGTCAGTGGTACCCACTTTCTTGATCTTCCTGGGAAATTCCATAAAGAGGGGAAAGATGGTTCATAAGCCAAGAATGTCAACAAATTTACCGCAGTTGTAGATGCCCTCGGGTGCAATCAGCACTTTCAGGACCCCACTCCGTGAGATCTTCATTTCCCTGAGCATGAGATGCATCACCTGAAGACCCTCGCCCTTCAGGAAGTGCTCATGATTGGAAGTGAGCATTAGTTAGAAGCAGAGTGAATCAAACAGATTCTCCATCATCTCCTGCTCCTTTGCTGTGCTGGGATTTTGTCTTTTAAACACAGATAACTGCTGAAGAAGTGCATCAATTCCATCCAGCTCCCCAAGCAATTTCCTGTTTTCATCGTTGTCCTGGAGCAATATGGCCTGCATTTCACTGCAATACAGTTTGTTGGCATCAAAAGGCTTCTTTGCCTTCAGCCTCTTCAACAGCCACTGAGGAAGACCCTGCTGGGCACCTTTTGTACACATCTCCAGCTAGAACTCAGCCATGTTTTCTACAATAACAAGAGTGTTATGGACACCATTGGCCTGCTCCTTCACAGACTCATCCAGGTGCTCCACGTTCTGCACCAGCAGTGCTATCACCTGCCCATCCACCAGCGCATCAATGAGTAATTCTGCTCCCTCTTCACTCTCATAGAAGATGTCTATATCTTTTAATTCCTGACTCAAATCAACCCCAGCTATGGACACATCTGTATTATTGTGTCCAAGCAACCCAAGAAGTGACTGCACAGCATTCAGCTCCAGCAAAAGGTACAGGTCTGGCATGGTGGCCACCACGTGCATCTTCTGAATGATGTCATGTAGGTCCAGTTGGGATTTCATGAACTTCTCTGGATTGTCTGGAAACTTAATCTGCAATTCTTGGTTTTTATATGCTCACTATTCAAATGTGAGGATCATTTTCTTCACTGAGCTTTCATCCAATGGCTCCTCCTCTTTCTCTTCCTCCTCACTCTCTGTGTCAATAATCTGAAGCAGCCATTTTTTGTCATCCTCTGCTTCTTCCACCACAATCATTTCCTCTTCCCAATCTTGAGTACTAGTTTGTTTCTGATGCATCTTCTGCTCCTCCTCTTTGTCATCTCGGGGACGTTTTATGCCCCTGTTGGGCTGGTAGCTCAGAAGTTTGCCCATGTCCGTGGTCCCTGGCACAGCCAACCTGTGTAATTTATAAAGAACAGAAATTTATTTCTTACAGTTTTGGAGGCTGGAAAGTCCAAGATCAAGGCACCAGAAGGTTTGGCATCTGGCTAGGGCCCAGTGTCTGCTTCCAAGATAACACCTTGAATGCTGTATCCTCCAGAGGGGAGGAACACTGTTCTTCATGTGGCACAAGAGCAGAAAAAAAGAGAGAACCCATTCCAGAAAGCCTCATTTTAAAAACATTAAACCCACCCATGAGGGCAGAGCCCTCACAACCTAATCACATCTTAAAGGTCCCATTTCCCAATTCCATTACAATGGCAATTAAATTTCAACATGAGCTTTGGAGGGGACAAACATTCAAACCATAGCATTCCACCCATTGCCCCCCAAAACTCACATTCTTCTCATATGCAAAACACTTTCATTCCATCCCAATAGACCCCAAAATCTTAACTATTTTAGCACCAACACATAAGTCCAAAATGTAGAATCTCATCTAAATCATATATGGGTGAGACTCAAGGCACGATTTATTCTGCGGCAAATTCCCTCCAGCCATAAGCCTGTGAAATCAAGTTATCTACTTCCAAAATACAGTGGTGGAACAGGCACAGGATAGACATTCCCAGTCTAAAAGGAAGTAACAGACAAGAAGAAAGGGGTAACTGATCCCCAATATGTTCAGAACCCAACAGGGTGAACAACATCAAATCTTAAGGCTCCAGAACCATCTTCCTTGACTCCATGTCCCACCTTTTGGGCACACTAGAGTGGGCTATGTGCTTCCAAGACCTCAGGCAGCCACTCCCCCATGACTTTGCTGGACTCAGCCCATGCAGCAGTTTTCATGGGTTGAAGACTTGTGCCTGCAGCTTTCCCAGGCTAGGACTGCATACTGGTGAGTCTACATTTCTGGGGTCTCTGCAGCAGCCCTAAGCCCACAGTTCCACTGGGCATTGTCCTAGTGATAGCGAGAGGAGGCAGCCAAATGCCTAGGCAGATGGGGTGGGTACACGGTGAAACCCCAACTCCAAGCCAAAGACAGTTTAAAGCCTGAAAGCCAAGCTACAAGTTAAATCCTCAGACTGGATTGAGAACTTGTCTTCCTGTTTGGCGCACTTTCCTCTGATTGATCCCCTCCCTTTACCTATTTTACCTATACCTACCCTTTCCTAATTGGTTTTCTACAGTCATGCCCACCTTTGAGTGGTGTCTTTGTTTTAACCTTTTTTGCATACTCACAAACCAATCGACATGCCCTCCCCATTCTGAGTCCATAAAAGATCCCAGATCCAGCCACATGGGGGACTTTTCCCGCCTTCAAATAGGGAAACCTCCACCCCTCGACATCCCCTCTCTGCTGAGAGTTTTCCTTTTGCTTAATAAATTCTACTCCACTCACTCTCCGGCATTCGCATGCCTAATTCTTCCTGCTTGTGTGACAAGAACTCAGACTTAGCTGAGCTAAGGGGCAGAAAGACCGTAACACTAGTGGAAGCTCTCTGTGGTAGCTCTGCCCCTATGACAAGTTTCTACCTGGGCCCCCAAGCTGTCCATGACATCCTTTGAAACCTAGGTGAAGGAAGCCGTGGCCCCACATTTCTTGCATTCTGTGGGGCTGCAGAATTAGCACCACCCAAATGTAACAAAGGCTTAATGTTTGAATCTTTCAGAATAGCAGGTTGAATTGCACCTGGGCTTGCTTGAGCCATAGCTGGAACAGCCAAGGAGTGCTGCACTGGAATGCAGGAAACAGATACTTGAGGTAGCAAAGGGCAGCAAATGCTGAGATCCCATAGCCCTCTCTCTAGAAATCTTGCCCTCAAGGTCCCAGTGCTCTGAGACTGTGATGGAAGGGGCAGCCTCAAAGATCACCATAATGACTTTAGGTTAATTCTCCATTGTCTTGATGAACAGCATCTGGCTTCCTTTTATCTGTATTAATCTCCTTATCAAATGCTCCTTTGGCCACACTTTTGGTTTTCTCTCCTAAACATGCCTTTTGATTCTTTACTTAGCCAGGATTTTCCAAATCCTTATGTTCTTCTTCCCTTTTAATTATAAATTCTATGTTTAAATCATTTCTCTCTTCTTGCATTTAACTATATGCAATTAGAAGAAGTCAGACAGCACCCTGAATGCTTTGCTACTTAGATGTTCTTCTGTCATATCCTAGTTCATTGCTTTTAAGTTCTGCTTTCCACAAAACCTTCAGACATGGGTACAATTCAGCTAAGTTATTTGCCATTTTATGACAAAGAAGGACTTTACTGCAGTTTATGATACCTTGTTTCTCATTTCCATCTGAGATCTCACCAGAATTACCTTTACCATTCATATTTCTACCAACATTCTGATCATGACTACTTAGTGATCTTTCAGAAATTTCAGACTTTCCTGACCACTCTCTTCTTCTGAGCCCTCACCAGAATCGCTCTAAACACTTTATTCATGGCAATATAGGCTTTTGCTAGGATGCTCCTCCAAGTTCTTCCAGCCTATAACCATCACCCAGTTTCAAAGTAGCTTCCAGATTTTCAGGTATATGTTATAGCAACAGCCCTATTTCTGAGTACCAAAATCTGTATTCATTGGGGTTCTCCAGAGAGACAGAGCCAATAGGATAGATACATGATAGATAGGTAGATAAATGATAGATAGATAAATAGATAGATAGATGATAGATGATAGATAGATAGATAGATAGATAGATAGATAAAGAGGGGATTTATTGGGAGAATTTGCTCATGTGGTTATAGAGGCTTAGAAATCCCATGATAGGCTACCTGCAAGCTAAAGAACCAGAGAGGCTGGTAACATGGCTCAGTTCAAGTCTGAAGGCCACAGAACCAGAGACTCGAATGGTGTAACTCTCAGTCCAATGTCAAAGTCCTGAGAACCTAGGAGGTTGCTGGTGCAAGTCCCAAAATCCAAAGGCTGGAGAACCTGGAGTTCTGATGTCCAAGGGCAGAAGAAGAAGGGTGTCCCAGCTCCAGGACAGAGAGAGAGAGAACACGAATTTACCTTTCCTCTGCCTTTTTGTTCTATCTGGGTCCCCAGCCAACTGGATGGTGCCCATCCACATTGAGGGTGATCTTCCCCACTCAGTCCACTGACTACACACCAATCTCTTCTGGAAACACCCTCACGGATACATTCAGAAATAATGTTTTACCAGTTTTCTAGGTATCCCTTCATCTAGTCAAGTTGACACCTAAAATTAACCATCACACCAAAGTTTTCTCTTATGTTTTTCTCTAAAAGTTTTAGCACTAAAATTTAGGTATTTGACCCATTTCAAGTGAATTTTTGTGTATAGTGTGAGGTAAGAGTGCAAATTCATCCTTTTGCATGTGGATATCCAATTGTCTCAGCAACTATCATTGAAAACACTATCCTTTCTCCATTGAATTGTCCTGGCACCTTTGTCAAAAATCCATTCACCATAAATGGAAGGGTTTATTTCTGGACTCTTGATTCTGTACCATCATCTATCTTCATGACAATATCACACTGTCTTTTTAAACTTATTTTTAGAATAGTTTTTTAAAATTTTTAAATTGACAAAAATTGTGTGTATTTATGTTGTACAACATGATGTTTTGAAATATGTATACACTGTGGAATGGCTAAATCAAGCTCATTAACATGTGCATTACCACACATACTTATCACTTATTTGTGATGATAATATTTGAAATCTACTCTCTTAGCAATTTTCAAGTATACAATACATTGTTATTAGCTGTAGTCACTATATTGTACAATAGATCTCTTAAGCTTACTTCAGGGTAGGGAGCCAAGATGGCCAAATAGGAACAGCTCCGGTCTATAGCTCCCAGCGTGAGTGACGCAGAAGACGGGTGATTTCTGCATTTCCATCTGAGGTACCAGGTTCATCTCACTAGGGAGTGCCAGACAGTGGGCAAAGGTCAGTGGGTGCGTGCACCGTGCGTGAGCCGAAGAAGGGTGAGGCATTGCCTCACTCGGGAAGCGCAAGGGGTCAGGGAGTTCCCTTTCCCAGTCAAAGAAAGGGGTGACAGACGGCACCTGGAAAATCAGGTCACTACCACCCGAACACTGCACTTTTCCGACAGGATTAAAAAATGGCACACCAGGAGATTATATCCCACACCTGGCTCAGAGGGTCCTACGCCCACGGAGTCTCGCTGATTGCTAGCACAGCAGTCTGAGATCAAACTGCAAGGCGGCAGCGAGGCTTGGGGAGGGGCGCCCGCCATTGCCCAGCTTGCTTAGGTAAACAAAGCAGCCAGGAAGCTCGAACTGGGTGGAGCCCACCACAGCTCAAGGAGGCCTGCCTGCCTCTGTAGGCTCCACCTCTGGGGGCAGGGCACAGACAAACAAAAAGACAGCAGTAACCTCTGCAGACTTAAATGTCCTTGTCTGACAGCTTTGAAGAGAGCAATGGTTCTCCCAGCACGCAGCTGGAGATCTGAGAACGGGCAGACTGCCTCCTCAAGTGGGTCCCTGACCCCTGACCCCTGAGCAGCCTAACTGGGAGGCACCACCCAGCAGGGGCAGACTGACACCTCACACGGCCAGGTACTCCAACAGACCTGCAGCTGAGGGTCCTGTCTGTTAGAAGGAAAACTAACAAACAGAAAGGACATCCACACTAAAAACCCATCTGTACATCACCATCATCAAAGACCAAAAGTAGATAAAACCACAAAGATGGGGGAAAAAACAGAGCAGAAAAACTGGAAACTCTAAGAAGCAGAGTGCCTCTCCTCCTCCAAAGGAACGGAGTTCCTCACCAGCAACGGAACAAAGCTGGATGGAGAATGACTTTGACGAGCTGAGAGAAGAAGGCTTCAGACGATCAAATTACTCTGAGCTACGGGAGGATATTCAAACCAAAGGCAAAGAAATTGAAAACTTTGAAAAAAACTTAGAAGAATGTATAGCTAGAATAATCAATACAGAGAAGTGCTTAAAGGAGCTGATGGAGCTGAAAACCAAGGCTCGAGAACTACGTGAAGAATGCAGAAGCCTCAGGAGCCAATGCGATCAACTGGAAGAAAGGGTATCAGTGATGGAAGATGAAATGAATGAAATGAAGCGGGAAGGGAAGTTTAGAGAAAAAAGAATAAAAAGAAACGAGCAAAGCCTCCAAGAAATATGGGACTATGTGGAAAGACCAAATCTACGTCTGATTGGTGTACCTGAAATTGACGGGGAAAATGGAACCAAGTTGGAAAACACTCTGCAGGATATTATCCAGGAGAACTTCCCCAATCTAGCAAGGCAGGCCAACATTCAGATTCAGGAAATACAGAGAATGCCACAAAGATACTCCTCGAGAAGAGCAACTCCAAGACACATAATTGTCAGATTCACCAAAGTTGAAATGAAGGAAAAAATGTTAAGGGCAGCCAGAGAGAAAGGTCGGGTTACCCTCAAAGGGAAGCCCATCAGACTAACAGCGGATCTCTCGGCAGAAACTCTACAAGCCAGAAGAGAGTGGGGGCCAATATTCAGCATTCTTAAAGAAAAGAATTTTCAACCCAGAATTTCATATCCAGCCAAACTAAGCTTCATAAGTGAAGGAGAAATAAAACACTTTACAGACAAGCAAATGCTGAGAGATTTTGTTGCCACCAGGCCTGCCCTACAAGAGCTCCTGAAGGAAGCACTAAACATGGAAAGGAACAACCGGTACCAGCCGCTGCAAAATCATGCCAAAATGTAAAGACCATCGAGACTAGGAAGAAACTGCATCAACTAACGAGCAAAATAACCAGCTGACATCATAATACAGGATCAAATTCACACATAACAATATTAATTTTAAATGTAAATGGACTAAATGCTCCAATTAAAAGGCACAGACTGGTAAATTGGATAAAGAGTCACGACCCATCAGGGTGCTGTATTCAGGAAACCCATCTCACATGCAGAGACACACATAGGCTCAAAATAAAGGGATGGAGGAAGATCTACCAAGCAAATGGAAAGCAAAAAAAGGCAGGGGTTGCAATCCTAGTCTCTGATAAAACAGACTTTAAACCAACGAAAATCAAAAGAGACAAAAGAGGCCATTACATAATGGTAAAGGGATCAATTCAACAAGAAGAGCTAACTGTCCTAAATATACATGCACCCAATACAGGAGCACCCAGATTCATAAAGCAAGTCCTGAGTGACCTACAAAGACACTTAGACTCCCACACATTAATAATGGGAGACTTTAACACCCCACTGTCAACATTAGACAGATCAACGAGACAGAAAGTCAACAAGGATACCCAGGAATTGAACTCAGCTCTGCACCAAGCGGACCTAATAGACATCTACAGAACTCTCCACCCAAAATCAACAGAATATACATTTTTTTCAGCACCACACCACACCTATTCCAAAATTGACCACATACTTGGAAGTAAAGCTCTCCTCAGCAAATGTAAAAGAACAGAAATTATAACAAACTATCCCTCAGATCACAGTGCAATCAAACTAGAACTCAGGATTAAGAAACTCACTCAAAACTGCTCAACTACATGGAAACTGAACAACCTGCTCCTGAATGACTACTGGGTACATAACGAAATGAAGGCAGAAATAAAGATGTTCTTTGAAACCAACGAGAACCAAGACACAACATACCAGAATCTCTGGGATGCATTCAAAGCAGTGTGTAGAGGGAAATTTATAGCACTAAATGCCCACAAGAGAAAGCAGGAAAGATCCAAAATTGACACCCTAACATCACAATTAAAAGAACTAGAAAAGCAAGAGCAAACACATTCAAAAGCTAGCAGAAGGCAAGAAATAACTAAGATCAGAGCAGAACTGAAGGAAATAGAGACACAAAAAACCCTTCAAAAAATCAATGAATCCGGGAGCTGGTTTTTTGAAAGGATCAACAAAATTGATAGACTGCTAGCAAGACTAATAAAGAAGAAAAGAGAGAAGAAACAAATAGATGCAATAAAAAATGATAAAGGGGATATCACCACCGATCCCACAGAAATACAAACTACCATCAGAGAATACTACAAACACCTCTACGCAAATAAACTAGAAAATCTAGAAGAAATGGATAAATTCCTCAACACATACACACTCCCAAGACTAAACCAGGAAGAAGTTGAATCTCCGAATAGACCAATAACAGGAGCTGAAATTGTGGCAATAATCAATAGCTTACCAACCAAAAAGAGTCCAGGACCAGATGGATTCACAGCCGAATTCTACCAGAGGTACAAGGAGGAACTGGTACCATTCCTTATGAAACTATTCCAATCAATAGAAAAAGAGGGAATCCTCCCTAACTCATTTTATGAGGCCAGCATCATCCTGATACCAAAGCCTGGCAGAGACACAACAAAAAAAGAGAATTTTAGACCAATATCCTTGATGAACATTGATGCAAAAATCCTCAATAAAATACTGGCAAACCGAATCCAGCAGCACATCAAAAAGCTTATCCACCATGATCAAGTGGGCTTCATCCCTGGGATGCAAGGCTGGTTCAATATATGCAAATCAATAAATGTAATCCAGCATATAAACAGAACCAAAGACAAAAACCACATGATTATCTCAATAGATGCAGAAAAGGCCTTTGACAAAATTCAACAACGCTTCATGCTAAAAACTCTCAATAAATTAGGTATTGATGGGACTTATCTCAAAATAATAAGAGCTATCTATGACAAACCCACAGCCAATATGATACTGAATGGGCAAAAACTGGAAGCATTCCCTTTGAAAACTGGCACAAGACAGAGATGCCCTCTCTCACCACTCCTATTCAACATAGTGTTGGAAGTTCTGGCTAGGGTAATTAGGCAGCAGAAGGAAATAAATGGTATTCAATTAGGAAAAGAGGAAGTCAAATTGTCCCTGTTTGCAGATGACATGATTGTATATCTAGAAAACCCCATCATCTCAGCCCCAAATCTCCTTAAGCTGATAAGCAACTTCAGCAAAGTCTCAGGATACAAAATCAATGTACAAAAATCACAAGCATTCTTATACACCAATAACAGACAAACAGAGAGCCAAATCATGAGTGAACTCCCATTCACAATTGCTTCAAAGAGAATAAAATACCTAGGAATCCAACTTACAAGGGACATGAAGGACCTCTTCAAGGAGAACTACAAACCACTGCCCAACAAAATAAAAGAGGATACAAACAAATGGAAGAACATTCCATGCTCATGGGTAGGAAGAATCAATATCGTGAAAATGGCCATACTGCCCAAGGTAATTTATAGATTCAATGCCATCCCCATCAAGCTACCAATGACTTTCTTCACAGAATTGGAAAAAACTACTTTAAACTTCATATGGAACCAAAAAAGAGCCCGCATCGCTAAGTCAATCCTAAGCCAAAAGAACAAAGCTGGAGGCATCACACTACCTGACTTCAAACTGTACTACAAGGCTACAGTAACCAAAACAGCATGGTACTGGTACCAAAACAGAGATATAGACCAATGGAACAGAACAGAGCCCTCAGGAATAATGCCGCATATCTACAACTATCCGATCTTTGACAAACCTGAGAAAAACAAGAAATGGGGAAAGGATTCCCTATTTAATAAATGGTGCTGGGAAAACTGGCTAGCCATATGTAGAAAGCTGAAACTGGATCCCTTCCTTACACCTTATACAAAAATCAATCCAAGATGGATTAAAGACTTAAATGTTAGACCTAAAACCGTAAAAACCCTAGAAGAAAACCTAGGCATTACCATTCAGGACATAGGCATGGGCAAGGACTTCATGTCTAAAACACCAAAAGCGATGGCAACAAAAGCCAAAATTGACAAATGGGATCTAATTAAACTAAAGAGCTTCTGCGCAGCAAAAGAAACTACCATCAGGGTGAACAGGCAAGCTACAAAATGGGAGAAAATTTTTGCAAGCTACTCATCTGACAAAGGGCTAATATCCAGAATCTACAATGAACTCAAACAAATTTACAAGAAAAAAACACACAACCCTATCAAAAAGTGGGCAAAGGATATGAACAGACATTTCTCAAAAGAAGACATTTATGCAGCCAACAGACACATGAAAAAATGCTCATCATCACTGGCCATCAGAGAAATGCAAATCAAAACCACAATGAGATACCATCTCACACCAGTTAGAATGGCAATCATTAAAAAGTCAGGAAACAACAGGTGCTGGAGAAGATGTGGAGAAATAGGAACACTTTTACACTGTTGGTGGGACTGTAAACTAGTTCAACCATTGTGGAAGTCAGTGTGGCGATTCCTCAGGGATCTACATCTAGAAATACCATTTGACCCAGCCATCCCATTACTGGGTATATACCCAAAGGACTATAAATCATGCTGCTATAAAGACACATGCACATGTATGTTTATTGTGGCATTATTCACAATAGCAAAGATTTGGAACAAACCCAAATGTCCAACAATGATAGACTGGATTAAGAAAATGTGGCACATATACACCATGGAATACTATGCAGCCATAAAAAATGATGAGTTCATGTCCTTTGTAGAGACATGGATGAAACTGGAAATCATCATTCTCAGTAAACTATCGCAAGGACAAAAAACCAAACACCGCATGTTCTCACTCATAGGTAGGAATTGAACAATGAGAACACATGGACACAGGAAGGGGAACATCACACTCTGGGGACTGTTGTGGGGTGGTGGGAGGGGGGAGGGATAGCATTGGGAGATATACCTAATGCTTGATACGAGTTAGTGGGTGCAGCGCACCAGCATGGCACATGTATACATATGTAACCTGCACATTGTGCACATGTACCCTAAAACTTAAAGTATAATAATAATAATAAATAAATAAATAAATAAATAAATATCTCTTAAGCTTATTCCTCCTGGCTGTAAAATTTTGTATCCTTTGACCAATGCTGCCTTGATTACTGCAGCTTTATAGTAATTTCTGAAATCAGAAAGTGAAAGTATTTCAACTTCTGTTTTTTTTCAAAAATCTCTGTTATTCTGAGTCCTGTTAAGATCAGCTTGTAAATTTCTGAAATAATTCAGATGTCTTCACTTATGTATAGTTCTATTTATTTATTTATTATTATTATTATTTGAGACAGAGTCTCACTCTGTCGCCCAGGCTGGAGTGCAGTGGCATGATCTCGGCTCACTGCAACCTCCGCTTCCCTGGTTCAAACAATTCTCATGCCTCAGCCTCCTGAGTAGCTGGGATTACAGGCGCCCACCACCACCTTTGGCTAATTTTTGTATTTTTAGTAGAGACAAGGTTTCACCATGTTGGCCAGGCTGGTCTCAAACTCCTGACCTCAGGTGATCTGCCCCCCTCGGCCTCCCAAAGTACTGGGATTACAGGCATGAGCCACCTCGATTGGCCCACTTTTGTGTAGTTCTATTTAGATTCTCTGTCCCTACTTGAATCGTTTTTGGTAATTTGTTTATTTCTAGCAATTTGTCCACTTCACCTACATTGTCTTTAAATTCCTTTGTTGAATTGTTTTACTATATATTTAAAAGTTATTTTCTTAGTTGTTGCTCTAGAGATTACAATAT
Organism: Pongo abelii; assembly: GCF_028885655.2. Taxonomy (NCBI): domain Eukaryota; kingdom Metazoa; phylum Chordata; class Mammalia; order Primates; family Hominidae; genus Pongo; species Pongo abelii. The sequence continues at coordinate 46,781,307 of NC_072008.2, forward strand.
GAATCTTAACCTGTCACTCTCTACTTCATAGTCATTACTGATTACCTTTGGCAAAATATAAAAAATTTGTACTAATATCATATATGTCCACTTCTCCCCCCTACACACACTCTGCTATTATTTCCATATATACATTATATTTTTATATGTTATAAGCATAAAAATCATTTTATAAGAATTGTTTTATGTAAGGCTGGGTGTGGTGGCTCACGTCTATAATCCCAGCACTTTGGGAGGCTGAGGCAGGTGGATCACTTGAGGTCAGGAGTCTGAGACCAGTCTGGCCAACATGGTGGAAACCCCATCTCTACTAAAAACACACAAATTGGCTGAGTGTGGTGGTGCACACTTGTAATCCCTGCTACTCGGGAGGCTGAGGCAGGAGAATGGCTTGAACCCGGGAGGCAGAGATTGCAGTGAACCGAGATCGCACCACAGAACTCCAGCCTGGTGACAAAGCAAGACTCTGTCTCAAAAAAAAAAAAAAAAAAAAAAAAAAAAAGCAATGAGTTGTTTCATGCAATCTTATGTCGTTTAGATACATTAGAAAAAATATATATATTTATATAATATTGTATATTTACCTACAGATTTACCTTTTCTGGAGCTTTGTATTTCTCTGAGTGAATCAGAGCTACCATCTAGTGTCATTTCCTGTCAGTGTGAAGGACTTTATTATTTCTAGAAAAACACCTATGGCTATGAGAAATAAGGTTACTTTGGGTTTACAAAATACTGGATAATCAACCCAGAGGCAGATACAAGGCTAAAATGGGAAGGATACAAATATTCTATTTGTATCCCATTAATTCCTGGTACATTCATATTTTGACATGGTGTTTCTACATATTTTGGAAAACGCAACCATGAGGTGGCCAACAAGTCTTTGGATTATCCCCCTCCAACCTATGTGAGAGTACGTTGCAGATTCCTTCTTTGAAAATAATGTTAGTAGGAAAATCTTGCGGTAGAGAGCACTTTGCCACTTTGATATGGACATCACCACGACCACCTCAAGCTGAGAGAGGATCCGCAAGATAACTCAGAATAATGGAGGTTGCCTTCCACATGGAGAGACTGACATCTGCTTCTGCCCCAGGTGCTGAGCTGTAGAAACGTATAGACCTACCCAATTCTGTCTCTGGGGTACAGCTTGAGGGAGTTTTTGGTAAAGCTTGACATGTCCTCAGAGTTTTAGAATGTAGATAAGGACAGAGACTGATGACTGCTCCTACCTGGATAAATCTGTAGAGAGGAGGCTCGTGTAGCAGCCTGACATGGCAGGGTAAGGAAAGCGAGTCTAGACAGCGTGTATGTCCAGAGTTTGGTGGGGTGAGGGTGTGTGGGTTTTTTCCAGAGGCCAAGAAGGCAGCCAGTTGGAAGAATCTTGAAGGGTGGTGACCCAAATGGACAGGTTGTCAGGTGAGGAAACTGGTGGTAGTCCTGTGGTAGAAACTGAGACAGTAAGTAATTGAGTTCAGGAGTATTTGCAAATTCAGTGTTCTTGGGCTTTTGGGGCCATCAGAACATCCCTATATATTCTTTTTTTTTTTTTTTTCACTCTTGTTGGCCAGACTGGAGTACAATGGGGCCATCTCGGCTCACTTCAAGCTCCACCTCCCAGGTTCAAGCAATTCTGCTTTGGCCTCCGGAGTAACTGGGACTGCAGGCACGCACCAGCACACTCAGCTGATTTTTGTATTTTTAGCAGAGATGGGGTTTCACCATGTTGGCTAGGCTGGTCTTGAACTCCTGACCTCATGATCCACCTGCCTCAGCCTCCCAAAGTGCTGGGATTACACCCCGCCCCAGAACATCCCTATATTCTCTCCACTACTTCTCTGTATTACTACTAAACCTGTACAGGACCTACAAAGGTCTTGCCGTTGTCAATGGTTTGGTTGCAACCATTTGCATTCTGGTGTTCCTGGGGATGCTCGTCACCTCATTTTGTTCATAATGTAATCCGGGAAATTTTTTCTTTTGCCATCATAATGGTTCTTTGCTATCATAGTGGTTTTAAGATAGCATTTAGGGAGATCAAAAACTACACTATAAGCCAGGCTCTATGGCTCATGCCTATAATTCCAGCACTTCAGGAGGCCAAGGCAGGATGATTGCTTGAGACCAGGAGTTTGAGACCAGCCTGGGCAACACAGGGAGACTCCATCTCTAAAAAAAAAAAAAAAATGTAAATTAGCTGAATGTGGTGGTGTATGCCTGTAGTCACAGCTACTCAGGAGGCTGAGGTGGGAGGATAGCTTGAGCCAGGGAGGTCCAGGCTGCAATAAGCCATGACCGTGCCACTGCACTCCAGTCTGGGTGACAGAGCAAGCCCTTGTCTCAAAAAAACCAAAAACCCAAAAACTGCACTACCATTATTACCTTGCATTGGCCTGTTAGTCCAGTACTGACTTGTTAAAGAAACCAGGCCAGTTAACTTGTAGACTGTCCCACATTCTGTATCATCTGATTGTTTCCTCATGATGTCGTCTAACTCTTCCTTTATCTCCGGTATTTTCTGTAGACTTGAAGTTAGGTCTAGAGGTTTGATCAGTTTCAGGTTAAGCATTTTTAACCAGAATACTTAATAATGACCAAGAACACTTCATGGGTAATATTGTGCAACCACTTTAATGATGCTGTTTTCTAACTAGCAACTAATCTGTGGACTGACATTTTAGACAGCAGGATGTTAGCATCCTGTTCAAAAACAACTTTTATTGAATGTTTTTAACATCCCTCAAGGATCTTTGCCTGAATCAGTTATTACGCTGAGGCTTGCAAAATAGTGATTTACTAATTACACAATTATTTATGTATTTATTAGGTGGCATTCTTTTATAAATAATGGCTGTAGTAAATACTGTGGTGCTCTGCTCAGATCTCCTCTTCAGGGCCAACACACTATCCTCCCACTTCTGGGAAAATCAGCTGCTGACTTCACAGCTATGTCCCTCATTTCAAACTGCCCTCGGCTACAGGGAACTGCTTTACTCAAGGCTACCCATCCCTTTCACCCCTCAAGGAACAGGCAGTAGTCAATGAGTATCTGATGTAGAAATACAAGTCATGCATGGCTTACTGATGGGGATACATTCTGAGAAATGCTCGCTCCTTTAGACAATTTCATCCATGTGCGAACATCATAGAGTGTATTTACACAAACCTAGATGTTATAATCTACTGTACACCTAGGCTACATGGTATAGCCTATTGCTTCTAGGCTACAAACCAGTACAGCGTATGACTGTACTGGATACTATAGGCAATTGTCACGCAATGGTAAGTATTTGTGCACATAAACATATCTAAACGTAGAGAAGGTGCTAAGATGTTATGACAGCTACAATATCACTAGATGATAGGAATTTTTCAGCTTCATTATAATCTTGTGGGATCACAGTTGTATATGCGGTCTGACATTGACTAAAACATTCTTAGGCAGTGCATGACTGTACAAAGGTTCAGCCCACTCTCCTTAATTTGAGACAACTCTGAAGGGCCATCCCAGCTCCAGAGCTCTCTGTAGAATTGTCTCAGGCCTCAGTTGTAACTGCATTGTAGGTCAACTTCTCTCTCGGTCCAGTCTTGTCTTCCTCACCCTCTTACAGATGTTTCTCCACAGATCTCTCCCCAATAAACTTTCTGTATCCAGCTTTCCATCTGACAGTCTGTTAACCTGAAATCCATTATAAGACAAAACAAAGAGCTTTCACCTTTTTTCCTTTTAATCTTTCCTTTTAATGTTTTTGAAGTATCACTATGAATTTAGGGAATTTAATTTATCGAATGTGTTAGAATAAATTATGGCCATTATTCTTTTTGATGTTGAAATGATCTCAAATGTGGCCAGTGAAGGCCCTTCATGATGCCGCCTATGTCATGGGGCCCCATGAGTCTTTAAGCATTTCCTTGCTTTTTAGCACAATAAGATATCCCATGAGCAACATGTATTTTTCTACCCCCAGATCCGGAATTAGACATTACCCAAAAAATCTCTGGTGCCCTTTTAGTGAGAATGGTGGTTAGAGATCAAGATAATGGGCACTAGGGGTAAACTATTTTGTTTAATTTCATTATCTAAATGTCTTTTTGTTGATATACAGAAATGCAATGTATTTCTGCACAGACATTCACGGGGGTTGCATTAGAATTAAAATTAAGTTCTCCTAAATCTCAATGTATATTAGAAATATTTTCAGCTGCAAGTAACAGGAAGCTCACTCACAATGGCCTACAAAAACAAGATGTTTAGTTAGCTCACCTGATAAGGAGTCTCGTTACAGTCAGTCTGGGACTAATGCAATGGCTCAATGATTCTGTCGGGGGGACCCATATTGTTACTGTTTAGCTCTTAGTTTGTCCTCTTGTTTTTTGCCTCATTGTTACAAGATGACTGGCCTACACCAGGTATTGTCTACATTCCAGGCGAGTATAAGGAAGGATAAAGAAGTTAATGACAAAAATATATTCTCCTTTCCAGGTTTTGCTTTTTTATTGGGGAAAAATGCCCTCTCTGGCCCGGTGTGTTGGCTCACACATGTAATCCCAGCACTCTGGGAGGACAAGGCAGAAGGATTGCTTGAGCCGAGGAGTTTCAGGCCAGCCTGGGCAACATGGCAAGACCCCAGCTCTACAAAAAATACAAAAATTAGCCTGGTGTGTTGGCCTATAGTTCCAGCTACTCGGGAGGCTGAGTTGGAAGGATTGATTAAACCCAGAAGGTGGTGGCTGCAGTGAGCTGTGATCATGCCACTGCACTCCAGCCTGGGTGACAGAGTGAGACCCTGTCTCAAAAAACAAATACCTCTCCAGATAATTCCACTTGCTCATTATTAGACAGAACTGTCACAAGTCCAACTCTTGATGTATAATAAAGTAGTTTAGAAAACTGAGTTTTATTTTTAGCTGCTAGCCCAGAATTATATTCCTAGTGAAAATATCCTTTAAAATGAACATAAAGTAAAACTAGTCTCAGAAAAACCAAAACTGATACAATTAATTGTCACCAGAGTATTTATTCGGGTTAGAAAATAATGATCCCCAAAATATGAAAATGCAAAAAGGAATAAAGAGTACAGGAAAGGATAAATATGTAGGTCAACCTATATGAATACTGATTGTATTAAACAATTATCATAACGTATTGAAAGGCTTAAAATACACATAGAACTGACATTCACAGCAACAATAGTACAAAATATAAGAGGGAATTAATTGAGTTGAAATATTTTACATCATTGCATTGTTGAGGAAGTAGTAAATACACTAATCTGTAGTGGACTAATAAATCAAGAGTGTACATCATAATCCTTAGAACCAGTAAAATAATGATCAAAGAATGCAAAACTAAGAAGGTGAAGGAAGGGAAATAGAATAATAAAAGTTAATTGATTAATCCAAAAAGTCAGGAAAGGACAAAAAAAAAGGAACAAATAATGGGAGACAAAACAGGTGACAAGTAGTAACGTGGTATACTGAAACATACATATATCAGTAATTATGATGAAGCTCAAATTGTCAGAAAGGATTTTAAAAAGAAGAGTAACTATATGTGGTTTACAGGAAATATATCACTAATGTGAAAACACAGAGATGAAAAGCAAAATGATGTAATATAATATACAATGCAAATACTAATCAAAAGAAGGTTGGTGTAGCTATGTTAATATTGTGGGTTGAATGGTAGTCCCCAAAAAGATATGTCCTAACCCCCAGAACCTGTGAATGTAGCCTTATTTGGAAAAGGGGTCTTTGCAAAAGTAATTAAGGATCTTGAGGTGAAATTATTCAGGATTATCCAGATGGGCTCTAAATCCAACAACAAATGTCCTTATTAGAGACTTAAGAGGAGAAGAGAGAGAAGAGGAGAATACCAGTAAAGACAAGCAGAGACTGGAGTTGCATTCCTGTCAAATCTTGATTTTAGACTTCTGCCTTCCAGAACTGTGTGAAAGTAAATTTCAGTTTTTAAGCCACTAACTTTGTGGTAATTTGTTATAGAAGCCTTAGGAAACTAATAAAGATTTTGGTACTAGGAAGCAGGGTGCTGGAGTAAGAAATAGCTAAAAATATGGAAATGGCTGTGGCATTGAATACCAGACAGAGGCTAGAAAAAGTTTAAGAAGCATGATGGAAAAATTCCAGATTGCCTTGAAATGATTGTTAGTAGAAATATGAACATCAAGGCAATTCACGTCACGGCTCAGGAGGAAATGAGGAGTATGGCAGAGAAGGCTTCTATAATCTTAGAGAATACATATATTGTTATGCAGAATGTTGATTAAAATATGAACAATAAAGGCACATATAGTAAGAATGCAGAAGGAAATGAGGGACATGCATTGGGAATGGAGAAAAGGTGATCCTTGTTATATAGTGGCAGAAAACTTGGCTGAGTTGTATTCCACAGTTGTGTAGAAAGCAGAACTTGTAAGTGATGAATTTAGGGATGTAGCTGAAGAGATTTCCAAGCAGTGCTAAAAGTGTGACCTAGTTTCTTCTTGCTGCTTAAAGTAAAATGCAGGAGGAAAGAGATAAATTGAGAAAGAAATTGTTAAACAAAATGGAATGAGCATTTGATGATTTGGGAGGTTCTTGGCCTACCCAGTTTGCAAAAGATGCTAAAATTAGAAAATTCACTGTTGGGAAAAAAAAAAAAGAGAAAATTTACTGTCGGGGAAAAAAAAAAAAAGAAGAAAATTCACTGTTGAGAATAAATGTTCCAGGGAGAGGGTTAAGGGTCTTGCTAAATAACTTTTTGCTGAAGAGATTAGGTGTGTTACTCATGGACCCAATCAACCATCTCAGCAGAAACCAAGAATCAAGGGATAGAAATGAGAATGGCACTACCCACCCCTAGAGATCCACTAGCAAAATTTTTGCTTCCAATCTCTGCGACCTTATGTTTTACTAGTCTAGAGATCTTAGTTTCAAAGGAAGGAATGCTTTCCACTAGGAGACGCAACAATGATTCCATTGAACTGGAAGTTAAGACTGCCATCCAGCTGCTTTGGGTCCCTCTTGCCTCTAAATCAACAGGCAAAGAAGGAAGTTACTGTACTGGCTGGGGTGATTAGGCCTGATGAGCAAGGAGAAACTGGGCTGCTAATACAATTGAAGGTAAGAAGGATTTTATCTAGAATACTGGAGTTTCCTTAGGGCATCCCTTGGTACTACCATGTGCTTGGATTAAAGTCAATGAAGAACTACAGCTCAATCCAGGCAGGACTCATAACTGTCCACACCCCTCAGAAATGAAGGTTGTGTAACCCCACCAGGCAAAATACCACAACCAGCTGAGGTGTTTGCTGAGGGCAAAGGGAGTATGAAATAGTGATGAAAGATGGCAGTTATAAGTACCTAGCTATGAGCACATGACTGGTTGCAGAAATGAGGACTGTAATTGTTATTTCTTCTTTGTTTTTGTATGAATATGTGATATTTATGTGTGTGTGTGCATATGTAATATTTTTGTTTTCTTCCCTCTCTTATCCATTTATAATCTAACGTAAGATGTATTAACAATAGTTAACTTCACATCACAGTATTTATTTAAGTTACAGGATGTCAAGGAGAAGAGTGAACATTATTCAAAGGTATTTGCATCCTCTTCTAGGGAAAGAGTTGGTGCAGTTTTGGTTGTATGCTGGATAATTGTATCACGTTAGGTGGAAATATGACTTTGTTATTATCTTTATTTGAAGATTAAGCATAGTTTAAGGAGATGTGTATGGTACCAAGATTACAAGGGATAGACGGTGATGATTAGTTTTGTGTGTTAACTTAGCTAGGCTATAGTGTCCAGTTATTCAATCAAATACTAATCTAGGTGTTGTTACAAAGATATTTTGGAGATGTGATAACATCTAGAATCAGTTGACTTTAGGTAAAGAAGATTATTCTCAGTAATCTGGGTGGGCCTCATCCAATCAGCTGAAAGATCTTAAGAGCAAAACTGAGCTTTCCCTGAGGAAGAAAATTCCACCTGTGGACTGCAGCATCAGGTGTTTCCTGAGGGTTTCCAGCCTGCTGCCCAGCCCTACAGATTTCAGATTTGCATAGCCAGCCCCCACAATCATGTAAGCCAGGGGCCCCCCAACCCTTAGGTCATGGACGAGTACTGATCCGTGGCCTGCTAGGAACTGGGCTGGACAGGAGGAGGTGAGCACCCAAGAGCATTATTGCCTGAGCTGTGCCTCCTTGTCCAATCAGCAGCGGCATCAGATTCTCACAGGAACGAACCCTATTGTGCATGCAAGGGATCTAGGTTGAGTCCTCCTTATGGGAATCTAATGCCTGGCAATCTGAGGTGGAACAGTTTTACCCTGAAACCATCCGCCTGCCCCTATCAATGGAAAAACTCTCTTCCACGAAAACAGTCCCTGGTGCCAAAAAGGTTGGGGACCGCTGATGTAAGCCAATTTCTTGTATGTATTCTACTAAACTCCAACTGATACAATTAATATTAGACAAAGTAGATTTTATGGCAAGAAGAATGATTGGATGATTGGAGATAAACAATCATATTTTATATATATATATAGTTTTTGTTTGTTTCTATATATATATATACACACATATATATATAGTTTTTGTTTGTTGGTTGGTTGGTTTGTTTTTGAGACAGAGTCTCACTCTGTCACCCAGGCTGGAGTGCAGTGGTGCAATCTCGGCTCACTGCAACCTCCACCTCCCAGGTTCAAGCGATTCTCCTACCTCAGCCTCCTGAGTAGCTGGGACTACAGGCACGGGCCACCATGCCCAGCTAATTTTTTTTTGTATTTTTGGTAGAGATGGGATTTCGCCTTGTTGGCTAGGCTGGTCTCAAACTCTTGACCTCAGGTGATCCACCTGCCTCAGCCTCCCAAAGTGCTGGGATCACAGGCGTAAACCACCGTGCCCAACCTAAACAATGATGTTTTGATAGGCCAATTAAAAAGGCCAATTAACCAGGAAAATGTTGCCAGTTTAAATATTTAAGTGTATCTTTTTGAACAGGAAAAGGCCATGCTGAAAACATAATATAACACATTGAATAGCTTCCATCCCCTGGTAACAGTCATTTGGGGCACCAGTGCTTGTAACTTCAGAGCCAATATTGTGAGGGCAGCAATAATACACTCTACAAGAAAAAACGACACTCTGTACAACAACAAAATTACATTGAATTGACACATGTCTGTTTCTGTCTCTAACTACAAAACAGTCTCTTCTAAAGTAAGCTTTTTTTATTGTAATGTTCTTGCTATTTGATGAAGAAAAGAAGAATGTTTTCTGGGGTTAGACATATCCATGCCCAACCAACTACTGTTTGTCATTCCACTTGGGAGGAGCCAGACAGTCTATCCTCTTCTCGGAGCAGTACATTCCACAGAGACCCAGGAATTACCATTTTATCAACACAAATGACCTCAGAAGAAGACTGTGTCTGCTGAACCAATGGATGTAAGGCCAGATTCCTTAATCTGAGCAATGTGAGCCATTCGTCCCCACACCCAGATGAGTACCCATTGGGCAGCTGCCAAGTTCAGTGTGTGCACATGATGGCAGCCTTCAATGAAGAGTGGAGCAAGGCTGACAATGATGTACTCCAAAGGAGAAGCCATACCTCCATCTACTCCTCCAACTTGAGGACACAGGGATACCTCCTTGGGAGTCTGAGCCCCTCAGATTTCACACCAGTCTCTGTCATTGGCCTCTGCACATGTGGCCCATCATGTGGTATCATGTAGGCAGAAGAAGGTGAGCTTTGTCTTCATCCCATCCCAGTAGGTACAGAGAAGATGACCCTGGGAATCCATGTAAGATGCAGGGGATAGGCATTATGGAGGACATCACACGGAGAGGGGGGTTCTGTTCCCCCCTCCCCACCTTCTGACTCATGGAGCTCATGAGCCCTCCCCAGAGTAGAGACACCAGAAGTCATGATTGTTTTTTTGGTTGACTTTTCGTCAGTATTCCTTCTTACAGCAAGTCACAAGACTAATTGTTTTGGAGGCCATTATCACAAGTCTAAATGAATGAGTCCAGTCCAGCCAGACTTGGGCTACTTTGTAGGACCCCATGTCTCTTATCCCATAAGACAGAGTATGTGGATCCAGCATGATGATTATCTCATCCATTATGATATTCTCTGGTTGAAGGAGAAAAGTTAGGGGCATCTTCCACTTAAAAGGTCGCGCCATATTCCCATTCACCATTTTGAGTCAAGGCTTATCATTGGACTCCCAGGAACTTTGACTCCCAAGATTCCCATGTAAACCATACTAAAATGGCAAGCTGTCTCAAAGCAATTCCAACCTCACAGGGATATTACCTCTACATTCAGGAGCTCAGGGATGCCCCTGCCCCATGTGTATGTGAACCTAATTCCCCTGAACCCCCATTTCAGGAATAGGCATATATGACATATTCCAGATATGTCAGTAGACATATCTGATCCCTCCTGTTGACTGTTGGATCAGTGCTCATCAGAGTCATTCTTCTGCAGAGTTCTGTACTGAACACCATTTTACTCACCACTTGCTTCATTCAACTGCATGAATGTCACCCCTTTATCACGTAGACAAATAATCCAGTCTCCCAGAGATTTCTTCAGCCCTGCATGGTACTACCAGTCTTGGGAGAAGTCTTATTATTATTTCCATGAATTGTAACAGTTTTACCTATACCTGATTTTATCCAAAAGTCCTCTGTCTGGTACATTGTATAATGATTGAATCTGAGGAGTTGGGCTGCATCAGCTGCCACAATGATGACCAGATTTAGGGGTGGGGTGGGCTCTCTTTCGTCCCTTTCTCTTCATCTTTAAAGCTCAAACATAGAAAAGCTGAGAAATATAACAATAGGCAGCCTTGTATCTCAGCCTCTTTTTTTTACCATAGTGATGTAGCCAAATTATCTGCTCATTCAGGTATTCTGCTCATCTGTGGCCTCCAGACATTGTAACTACCCAGTGACTAGCTACCTAGGGCCAAATGAACTGCCCATTCAGGAGTGTTTCTGTGACGTAGAGACATCCTGGCCATATGATCAAAAGGCTATCAATTCAAATTGCCTGTCAGTTTAGGGGCATTTATGGGCCACAGAAAATGAGGCCATTCAATCATGAGCATTATGGGTGATTTGTCCTCAAACCCAGAGAGGATGCTTCTCAACCCTTGAATGAAACAGCGAAACTTTTCTGCCATGATCACTCCACATTAGGCACTACTATCAAGTAAAGGGCTTAGTCAATCACCAGAAAGTATCACTGAGGCAGGCAGGTCACACATGCATGGGTCAGCAAAAAGCACAGGTCTCCCACTCCCTTGTTATCTTGCAGAGACACATGCTTGGGCTGGGTGCAACTGGATGAACCAGGAAAGGACCCCCTTCCCCTACTTCTCTTCCTTTTCATAGGTAGAGCATGAAAGTGCCATTGTAAGTAGAAGACAATGATCTGAGCTTGGATGCCGGTTGTTCAGGGGAGTGCTAAAAATGACAGCTGCCCAGCAACCTTGTGAGAAGTTGAGATCATGAGCAGTCCCTCATTTAATTTGGAGGATCAGTAGCCATTTATCCCACTTAGCCCATTTTCAGGCAACTATAGGACACATTATTATTCAGCAAATAATCTTTTTCATCTCTCTATATGATCTTCGGAATAAGTTCTATAGTGAGACACACTTGGAAAATGTATTATGGGAGACCTATACAGTAAATTAGCATTTTACAGGTTCTAGAAGTCCTAACATGAAAAAACATTTGTACACAATGTTCCCCAAGTTTTCACAGTTACAGAACTCTTACATCATACTTGCTAATAAGCCAGAGAACCAATGTTTTGTGGAACATATTTTGTGAAATGCTACACTTAGGCAGGCATGGTAAATAAATTTCAAAATATTTGCCAATTCTGATTGGTAGAGATAGTCTAGAACATACCGTTGAGAATGATTTTAAGACCTTGTCTGACCTCAGCTGGAAAGAGTACAATTACTGACAAACAATAGCAGCTATGGATGTAGAAGAATATAACGGCAGCACGGGGGCAATGGGTTCAGTCTTGATCCAGCTCATTTAGCTTCATTTTCTCCAGCAAAAGATTCCTCTAGGTCAGAATCATTGACTCAAGAATTCCTTCATCAGGAACCCAACTTGGGAAACATGACTCTTCATTCACTATAGTTTGCTCATGCTTATTGAGTGTTCACTGAGTAGATGGGGCTCTCAGGAGGGTGAGTAGGTTGTTTCTATTGATGGGACTGCTCTCAAAGGTGCCACACAAAAAAATCCTGGAATTTTCCTCCAAGCTCAGTGCACAGGAGGATGCTCCATGCCTGAGGGCCTCCATGACTGCAGACTTGGCCTCTGAGGCCAGTGGTATTTGGGCAGAATCTACAAAGTTCTCCCAACTCATCTGAAGCATCCTTTGTCTCATGATTTAGGAATGTTTTAAGCTTCTCCTCTGTGACACTGGGAGATTTTCTGTCTGAGATATGGGTCTGCAAGTGCATGTATATGCACATGCACAAGTACATACATGTACAAGTGTATACAAGTGTCTTAGTTCATTTTGTGCTTCTATAACAGAATATCACAAAATGGTAATTTATAACAAGTGGAAATTTATTTTGCATACAGTTCTCGAGTTTGGGAAGTCCAAGATGAAGGGGCCACATCTGGTGAGGGCCTTCTTGCTGCATAACATGAGAAAAGGCATCATATGGGTGAGAAAGAGAGGAAAGGGAGTCAAACTCATCTTTTTATCAGGAAACTATTCCCAAGATAATAGCAGTAATCCATTCATGAGGGTAAAGCTCTCATGACCTAATTATCTCTTAAAGATCCCACCTCTCAACACTGCTGCATTAGGGATTAAGTTTCCAACACATGAACTTTGGGAGACACATTCAAACCATAGCATTCCACACCTGGCCCCCAAAATTCATGTCCTTCTCACAGGCAAAATACATTCATTCCATCTCAATAGCCCAAAAGGTTTTAACTTGTTTCAGCATCAACTCAAAAGTCAAAAGTCCAGAGTCTCATCTAAATTAGATATGGGTAACACTCAAGGTATGATCCATCCTGAGGCAAATTTTCCTCCAGCTGTGAGCTTGTGAAATTAAACACGTTATCTACTTCCAGAATACAACAGTAGGACCAGCATAAGATAGACATTCTCATTCCAAAAGTGAGAAAGAGGCAAAAATATAGGGGTAACTGATCCCCAATAAGTCCAAAACCCAAGAAGGAAAATAATATTGAAACTTAAGAAGACAGAACAATCTCCTTTGATTCCATGCCCTACATCCTGGGTACACTAGGGTGGGGGTTTGATCCCCAAGGCCTCGGGCAGTGCTGCCCCTATGGTTTTGCTGGGCTCAGACTACCCAGGAGCTCTCACTGGTTGAAGTCTCATGCCTGCAGCTTTCCCAGGCTGGAGTTGCATGCTGCTAGCCTTACAATTCTGTAGTCTCAGGAGCTGCCCCACTCCAATGACTCCACTAAGTAATACCCTAGGGGGACTCTGTGGTGGCTCTACCTCTGTGACAAGTCTGCCAGGGCTGCCAGGCTGTCCATTACATCCTTGAAATCTGACATGGCCCTATAGCTCTTACATTCTGAATGCCTGCAGAATTAGCATCATGTGGACTCCAGCAAGATTTACAGCTTCTACTTTCTGAAGTGGTAGGATGAGCCCTACCTGGGCCTTCTTGAGCCATGGCCAGGTGGCTGAGGAGCACTGTGCAGAACTCAGGGGGCAGAGTCCCAAGTTGGCACAGGGCAGTGAATGCTGAGGTCCTGCAGGGAACTCTCTGGAAACCCTGCTTTCAAAATCCTAGCTTGCCTTTAAGATCTCCAAAATCCCTTTGGGGTCATTCTCCCCAATATACTGATGAACAGAACTTTCTATCCATATTAATCTCTTTAGCAAACAGTGGCTTGGCCACACCTTTTATTCTCTCTCAAGCATCCTTTTTTATTCTTTACATGCCAGACTGGAAGTTTTACAAATCTTTCCATTCTGCTTCCCTTTTAATTATAAATTCTGCCTTTAAATAATTTGTTTTCTCTGATTTTACTGTGAACAGCCGAAAGAAGCCATGCAGCATGTTGAACGCTTTACTGCATAGATATTTCTTCTGCCAGATATCCTAGTTCATCACTCTTAGGTTCTGCCTTCCACAAAGTCTTAGGACATGAACACAAATTCCACCAAAGTCTTCGCAAATGTATAGCAAGGATGGCCTTTACTCCAGCTTCCAATACCTTGTCCCTCAGTTCCATCAGACCTCATCAGAATGGCTTTTACTGTCTGTATTTCTACTAACATTCTGATCACAACTGATATGGTTTGGATGTTGGCCCCTATAAATCACATGTTCAATTGTAATCCCTAATGTTGGAGGTGGGGCCTGGTGGGAGGTCACTGAATCATGGGGCTGCATTTCTCATGAATGGTTTAGCATCATCCCCTTGGTGCTGTCCTTGTGATAGTGAGTTCTCACAAGATCTGGTTGTTTAAAAGTGTGTGGCATCTTCCCCTTCGCTGTTTCTTGCTCCTGTTCTTACCATATGACACGCCTGCTCCCATTTTGCTTTCCACCATAAGTAAAAGCTCCCTGAGACCTCCCCAGAAGCCAAGCAGATGCTGGCACCATGTTTGTGTGGCCTGCAGAACTGTGAGCCAATTAAACCTCTTTTCTTTATAAATTACCCAACCTCAGGTATTTCTTTTCTTTTCTTCTTTTTTTTTCTTTGGCTGAGCACAGGGGACTTTACTGATGGTACATGACAAGGTGGGGCTCCCTAGGCCCTTCCCTCTTCAAGTGGTCTGCATGGAAACTGTGAGGAGGGGAGATTCAGTGTGGTGGGGGACTGAGTGTGGCAGGGACTCCCCAGCAGTGAGGGTCTCTCTCTTCCTCTTGTACTCTTGCTGGGGCTGGTGGTCCAGGGGTCTTACTCCTTGGAGGCCATGTGGGCCATGAGGTCCACCACCCTGTTGCTGTAGCCAAATTCACTGTCATACCAGGAAATGAGCTTGACAAAGTGGTCGTTGAGGGCAATGCCAGCCCCAGCATTGAAGGTGGAGGAGGGGGTGTCGCTGTTGAAATTGGAGGAGACCACCTGGTGCTCAGTTTAGCCCAGGATGCCCTTGAGGGGGGCCTTCAACGCCTGCTTCACCACCTTCTTGATGTCATCGTATTTGGCAGGTTTTTCCAGACAGCAGGTCAGGTCCACCACTGACACGTTGGCAGTGGGGACATGGAAGGCCATGCCAGTGAGCTTCCCGTTCAGCTCAGGGATGACCTTTCCCACAGCCTTGGCAGCGTCAGTAGAGGCAGGAATGATGTTCTGGAGAGCCCCGTGGCTGTCACGCCACAGTTTCCTGGAGGGGCCATCCACAGTCTTCTGGGTGGCAGTGATGGCGTAGACTGTGGTCATGAGTCCTTCCATGATACCAAAGTTGTCATGGATGACCTTGGCCAGGGGTGCTAAGTAGTTGGTGGTGCAGGAGGCATTGCTGACAATCTTGAGGTTGTTGTCATATTTCTCATGGTTCACGCCCATCACAAACATGGGGGCATCAGCAGAGGGGGCAGAGATGATGACCCTTTTGGCTCCCCCCTGCAAGTGAACCCCAGCCTTCTCCATGGTGGTGAAGACGCCAGTGGACTCCATGACATACTCAGCGCCCACATCACCCCACTTGATTTTAGAGGGATCTTGCTCCTGAAAGATGGTGATGGGATTTCCATTTGATGACAAATTTCCCATTCTCAGCCTTGACGATGCCATGGAATTTGCCATGGGTGGAATCATACTGGAACATGTAGACCATGTAGTTGAGGTCAATGAAAGGGTCATTGATGGCGACAATATCCACTTTAACAGAGTTAAACGCAACCCTGCTGACCAAGCGCCTAATACGACCAAATCCGTTGACTCCGACCTTCACCTTCCCCATGGTGTCTCATGGATGCAGCTGGTAATGCAAGAGAAGATGCCGTTGTCTGTCGAACAGGAGGAGCAGAGAGCCAGGTATTTATTTACAGCAATGCAAGAATGATGTAATAAAATGGCCACTTAACTAATCTCTAAGAAGATTTAGGCTTTTGCTACAGCTCTTGTCTTCTTCTGAGCCCTCACCAGAAATGACCTTTATGCTCCATTTACGGCAATATAGGCTTTTTCTAGTCTGCTCTTCTAAATTCTTCCAGCCTTTAACCATTACCCAATTTCAAAGGTGCTTCCACATTTTCAGGTATTTGTTATAACAATTGCCCCACTTCTCAGTACCAATTTTCTGTCTTAGTTCATTCTATGCTGCTATAACAGAATACCACAGACTAGGTAATTTTTAATTAACAGAATTTATTTGGGTCATGGTTCTGGAGTTTGGGAAGTCCAAGACTGAAGGGCCACATCACATCTGATGAAGGCCTTCTCACTGTATCATAACATAGCAGAAGGCATCACAGAAGAGAGACAGAGCAAGAGAGGGGACAAACTCATCCTTTATAAGAACTCCACTCCCACAATAACAAACCCAGTCCCACATTAATCCTACTCGCCTCTTAAACTTAAAGGCCCCACCTAAACAATGTTCCACTGGGGATTAACTTTCCAACACATGAATTTTGGGGGACACATTTAAACCAGGGGAACAAGAATACTGGGGAATATAAACTAGGACTAACTTTATACCCAGGGAGTTTAGGGCCTGGAAAAGAAAATTTCATGACACAAACCACTGTTGTTTGCCTCAGCAGCTGATGCCTCAGTTTGCAGCGACACTAGAGGGTTCTGCAGTCTTCTACTTCAGTTTGGAAGGAAGAAAAGGGAGACAAATCTTTCAACTTTAATGTGAATTTCAAAGATGCACCAGGTATTGTCTATTGACACTCCACAACATTCCCACTCTTATTCCCTTCCCTGGATTTCAGAGACTGGAGGCCTTGAGACAATATTTCTCAGACTCCCTTGCGAATGCAATCTCTGAAGAAAATTTGGAAGAGAGAAGGGAGCTAGAAGCCATACTTTTCCTCTAGCAGGAAGAGTAGATGTGAGTTTTCACAGCACCCTGTTAAACTCCTTTCTAAGCTAATCATCCTGGGGCCAATGGGATACTCATGCTATCAGCAATGGCTTTCTGCAATTTTCTGACCTCTGGGTGGCAGAAACAATTTCCTGACCATGGTGATCCTGAAAGCTAGTTGTAAACCCTGAGCTATGTTCGTCCACGTTCTTTCTTACTTCCAGGAATGATGACGACCAGAGTGCCTTGGAAGCCATTTTGAAGAGGGCAGAGATGATCACAGGCTGGGTCTACATGAAGGGGCACTGCTTGTCAATATGGAATGCCCATGGTTGATTCTTGTGTGAGCAAGAAAGAGATTGTATCTGAGCCATTAAATTTTGGGTCTAATCAGTAGTTTGGCCTAACCATAGTACTACAAAAGTTGTAGTATGCATTTAGTTACTGGTAGTTCCTGGAGTTTGTGGGCAGGCAACTGGGCTTACAAATGGTATCTGAGCATCTGAGAGGTTGCTGTAGTTACATTTTCCCCAGGATGGTAGCTGTATGGGCAAGCAGATTTCTGAAGGGAACCATTTTGACCTTTCTCCTAGGCGCAGTACAGCTGGGTCTTCCCGGGCAGCTAAATCACGTTTTCAGTACAGCATGGTGGGCAAGAAGATCTGGAATGAGGATCACCTTGTTTTTTTCCTGCAAAGTCATGAATAATGTGATATTGAACAACGCCCATTCCTTTACTACTGTTCTTCCCAGAAACCCTCATGCAACAGAGGAAGGAACGGGGAAGGGAGGAACACTAGCTGAGAAGTCAAGTGGAATGGGTCCTAGTTCCAGTCTGTTAATAACTCCCTAAAGAGTCTTTTCCCTCCTTGGGCCTCAGACTCTTCACCCCAGAAGGGAATTGTTAAGGGATCTCAGAAGTGAGACTCAGAGAACACACCTGCTGTGTCTTTGTGTGTGTGTGTGTGTGTGTGTGTGTAGGTAGATATGTGTTTAAGGAAATTCTCCTGCTCGGAAGCCACAGCTGCTAAACCAGAGGGTTGCTCAAATCTTCTTTTGACTGAAAGCATAGTCTGAGGACTGGCAGCAATAGCATTGCCTGGGAGCTTGTTAGAAATGCAGAATTTCAGGCCCTTTACAGAAGTATTGAATCAGAATCCCCAATTTAACAAGATCCTTAAGGGGATACCAATGTGCATTCAAGTCTGAGATGCACTGCTCCAGAGGACCTGGGATAAGACAAATGTCAGCCTAAAAAAAGAATGGGATTTGAAGTCAGGAGACCTAGGTGTTAGCTTTAATTCTGGCACTCACTGGCTGTCCAAACTGAGCAAGTCATGTAATCACCCTGATCCTTTTTTTGTAAATGTGGTGCTCTAGTAACTACAGAATGGTGTCAAGATCAATGGTGTATGTTCTGGAGCCAAACTGTCTAACCTTAAATCTTGAGTTCATTTATCAGCTATGAAGCTTTTCGTGAGTTGCTTGATATCTGTGGGCTTCAGTCTCTTTATCTGTAAGATACGGTATCATAATAGTGACAGACACTGAGAATTTTAAAATGGGCCAGGTGCGGTGGTTCATGCCTGTAATCCCAGCACTTTGGGAGACTGAGGCAGGCTGATCACCTGAGGTCAGGAATTCAAGACCAGCTGGACAACATGGTGAAACCCCATCTCTACTAAAAATACAAAAATTAGCTGGGTATGGTGGCACGCGCCTGTAATCCCAGCTACTGGGGAGGCTGAGGCAGGACAATCGCTTGAATCCAGGAGGTGGAGGTTGAAGTGAGCCAAGATCACGCCACTGCACTTCAGCCTGGGTGACAGAGCGAGACTCTGTCTAAAAAAAAAAAAAAAAAAAAAAAAGATTTTAAAATGAAGTAATTAATGTAAATCACATAGCACAAGGCCTGGCATCATCTAAATTCACTGTACATCTTATTATACTCTGACTTCCTGTACTATCTTTCAAGAACAGAAAGAGACCTCTAGAATAGAGCCACCTGGAGGCTTGCTGAAGACTCCCACCTTTGGTGTTTATGATAGTATACATACTTCTCAACAATGGGCACGGTCGCTCAAAGACTGGAGCTCTAACCTCTGAATCACCAGACAGCCATGAGATTGGCTTCATGGTATTATCTTAGGCCACCAACCAGTTCCCGTGCATGTATTCCCCATTCCTTTGTTGTCTATTCCAGTTACACTCAAGTCTAGATACTCCCTTCCCTGTGAAAATCCACAGGGCAGCCATATACAGAGCAGTGCCATCCAGGTGGGAGATGACCACTTGTAACTGGCTTTCCTTTCCCTACAGGAACTCACAGTTCAAAGAGTGGAATGTCATCAAGGCATTGCCTGATGGGCCTGTCACAGGCAACATCACTGGAGGGATGTTGGCCTGTCACACTCACTGGAGGGAAAGGATCTAGGAAGAGGCAGGTTCCAGGGATCATTAGCAACATACCAAACCACAGCAAGAAACCAAGCATGACTCAGCTCCTGCCCACTGCAATTACTCAGGACCTCTGCCCTTCCGATGTGGAAAAAGCCCAGCAGTGCCTTGCAGTAACTGCTGCTAAGGTCTGGAACTTCCTGATAAATAACCTTGCAAGTCTTTTGCTACAGGGGGGCTCAAACTGGATTTCAGAAGGCCCACCCCACCAGGATGACTGAAACAAACTGTGGACTGGGTATCAATGCAAATAATATTGTAGCATCAGGAATAAAATAAATTTCAACTCAATAAGAGGCCTAACTTATGCGTTTAAAAATGTCTGCAGGTGGATACAAGTGGTGATCCTGGGCAAAGTTGGTGCCAGGCACAGGCACAACTGTGCAAGGAAATGGCAAAAGGGAAGCCCACAGTATGGAAAAGTCCAAAAGGGGCACCAGCATGTTCCATAGTGTGGGAGAGAGGAAAATGAAAACACCATTTACCAGATGCCTGCCAAGGGCTATTCCTGGGCCTGCGGCTCTAGAGATGTTCCTCTGAACAAAACAGGAGCCATCTAGGATAGGTGGTGCTTGGCTATGGCAAAGAGGAGGGAACTTAAGCCCAACGGGTCAGTAAGTGATGGATTTGAGCCTTCTTTTCTAATGGATTAGTAGATCCCAACAGTCAATACGGTGGGGGGTTGGAAAAACCTTCCTGTGTTTCATGACACCCGAATGCCAATGTCATGAATGGCAAATGCTAGCATCCCAATAACGGTGTGCCCTTCACGAAACCCCATCCAAAGATTCAGCCCCTTCTCCTAATGTTCAAGCACCTGTTCCTGCAGAATCGGGATATGAAGAGAGGCTGGCAAAGGCCACAAACCAGGTACTTCTGCAGCTTGCGGGCGGGTGGAGGGTGGGGAGGTTTCTATGCTGTCCACACCACACTGTCACACTAACTCTATTAACCCTTTCCTACCTAGAGATAATGATATGAGAAAAGAAGGTTATCATCAGTTCACCTCTCCTCTAGAAGTAAATAGGATGGTATCTCCGAACCTGGCCATCGTTACAGATGCAAATAAAATACAGAGTGGGCAATAATGCAATGCACATATGCCTAAGACAAAACGGGCTGGCACGAACAAGGAAAGGGGCTTCATTTCTGAAAATACCAGCTCCACTTAACACTGGATATTCTCCTGCCTATGGAAATCCACAGGGGCAGTTGTAGAGAGTGCTGCATGTTTCATAGTGTTGGGAGAGGACAGTGAAAACTAACATTTACCAGGTGCCTGCCACGGGCTATTCCTGGGCTTGAGGCTCTAAAGATGTTCCTTTGAACAATAACAGCAGCCATCTAGGATAGGTGGTCCTCAGCTATGGGAGAAAGGGGGGGAATGAGACCCAAGAAGCTAGCAAGTGGTGGATTCCAGTCTTCTCTTCCAATGGATTAGTAGACACCAATGGCCCAGGCAGGGTGTTTCTTAATTTTTGAATACTAACATCACGAATAGCAAATGCTGGCATGGCAATAAGAGCGTGCCCTGCATCTGGTCACATCTAAAATATCAGTCCCTTCTCTTTCTGAAGAAATACCTGTTCCTGCAGAATCTCCATATCCTGATATGGAGAGATGCTCGTCAGGGACACAGACCAGCTGCTTCTGCAGTTTGCAGTTTCTCTATTGTCCTCAGGACACTGTCATACTATTAGCCCTTTCCTGTCTAGTGATAGTGATGTCTGAAAAGAATGTTATCAGTTCACCTCTCCTCTAAAAACGAATAGGTTGGTATCTCTAAACCTGGCCATCAGCAACACATACACATGAAATTATGAATGAGCAATAATTCACTGCTCACATGCCCAAAGGAAAACAGGTTCTTTTCCTAGGACTTGTACAGGAGGCTTAGACAGGGTAACTTCCCAGGGAATGGCTGTACTGAGTTTGCAAATTTGGGCTGAGACTCATTCAAACTACCTGGGGAATGCAAGTTAACCTGCAGAGGAGAAAGAGAAAAAGAAAAAGGAGAAAGACCCATGTTCAAATGGAAATTAAATACATATCTGATGGATTCCATGATCAGCTTTAACACTTTCATCTATAAACAATGTCTGGCACCAACTGGCTCCAGCACAAAAGGGATTGCTTTGTACCTGGTGGAGACCCTGCCATGCCTGACCCAAGGAAGCCTGCTTGGTAACTAGGCAGGCACAGAAGGATGGAGAACACACTTGGTCTGTTTCCCCCAGGCCCAGACAGGAAACAGAAAACTTTCCTCAAGGCCATTACAGGCCTTTTTAGGGGACCATGTTACCACTGGCTGGCAATCTCAGAGAAAACACCTCTTTGCTATTTACAGTGCGTTTTCAAAAAAGTAAAATCCAGATTCTCCCAGGGTGTCTAGGATCTCAGGAATTGGAGCCCCTCTATTGCGTAGAGAAAAATCAGAATGAGGGTTTCTTTCCTCATTTCAAGAGATCGCTGGCTCTGCAGCCCAATTCAAAAGCCCATCCTCCAGGCCACTTCCCCGTCTGAGCCAGACCCCTTGCTCCCATGACTCTCTGAGAGCCAGGCCCAGGGTCGGGTTCCCTGAGATCAGCCTGGACCCTAGATGGCCACGCCTCCGAGCGCTATTGACGCCGGAGGCGCGACTCTTTTTCCTATTCTCAGGAGGGGAAAAAAGCGAGAACAATGGCTTTTGGGACGGAGGGACACAAACACCCAATGCCGCAGCGACTGGGAGGGTCGCGATGCAGCAGGACGAAATGGGAGAAGGGGGACAAGGGGGACTTCGGCCTCCCTGCGGGCGGGAGCTAGGCCGCTGGAAAGTCCGCTCGCCTCTCGCCGCCAAGGGATGACGCCCTGGGCCTTTTGTACCACTCGCCACGGAAAATGGTCACACGCTTTTGTCCTCAAACCGAACACTATCAGAAACACAGGGTGCTTGGAAGCCGCCATCTTGGCCATTGGCGGTGGCGCACCCACTCCCGTGCTACTGCGCGTGCGCGGCGCTGCGACACACTCCGACCGCATCCCGCGTTCCCAGGGGGCGGTGGGAAGCGGAAGTGCTCCGCTGACCCGGGAGGGCGGTCGCTAGTTCACACTGGCTGTTGTCATCGGCCTCTGAGGTTTCAGGCTCTTGGCGGTGAAGTAAGAGGGACGCGGAGGTGGTGATGGTTTTGATGGGGGCGGGGGTTGACGGGGTCGTGGGGTCATGGGGCCATGGGTGAACGCCTTTGTAGGTGACAGGTGGCTCTACAGCCCAGCTCAAAAGCCCATACTCCAGGCCACTTCCCTGCCTGAGACAGGCCCCTTGCTCTCAGGACCCTCCGAGCCACGACCAGGGTCCGGTTCCCTGAGACCCGCAGGCCTGTGGGCGTGAGTGCTGGGGGCGAGGTTCGGGGCCAGCGAGTGACTGATTGATTGAGTCACTCGGCGCCTGTTTCCTGAGCGCCTAAAAATGCCAGGCAACCTTGCAAATGTTTCACATTAATCTTCACAGGAGCCCTGTGAGGTGTTACGATGATTATTTTCGTGCTATAGAGAGAAAATGGCTCAGTGTGGCTTGACAACCTGTCCAAAGTCACGTAGGTAGCAAACCCGAGGAATCCTTTTTCTTTTTCTTTTCCTGTGCTTTGTTTATCATGTTTATTGTTTCCTGTGTGTCTCCCCCGCTAGACTAGAAACTCTGCAGGAGCTGGGACTTTGAGATTTTGTTCACTGATGTATTTCCAGCACGGAAAACGGGCTCATGGAAGGCACTCGTTTCTTCAGTGAATAAAAGTGGCACAGCAGTCGATCAGTTGGTTCCAAAGCCCGGACTCAGGAAGGCAGGGTTTCGCTCACTGAGGATAATTGAGCTGTGCATGAATGTTAACTCTTAAAGCTAGAATGAGGGGTTGTCCCTCTTCTGCTGGGTAAAAACCTTTGGGTTTCACTCAACTTCACTGCATGGAAGGGAGCATAGGTGTTGCTAATTGAATCTCCCGTGGTCACTGTGTTTCCAGGGTCAGCGTGCAGACCTGAGACCACTGCTCACCGACTCCAGACTCCAGTTTATCTGTGCCCCGGCTTCCTCACTTAGTCTCAGAAGACTTAGGCTGAGGCCTCAGAAGGAGGTGAGTTCCCTGGGTCACAGGCAGAGATCTGTTGCTATAGTGATGGCCCCAACTGGGGCGTGTTTGTCTCTGAATCCCTTGGTCCTGCCGCCTTGGACACAAGAGAAGTACGCTGAGCTGAGGCGAGTTGGAGGAGAAGCCTCAGCAAGAGCCCAGACCTAGATCCTCAGAGCAGAGAAAGGAGGCTCACGGGACAGCAGGTCCTAGAAGAGCTGGACCCGTAGTGGCCTTTGTCCCTCACTTCAGCTGAGACAGAGCAAAGCTGGCTCAACTTCCAGGTGCCATGGAGGACCGTGTGACAGTGCAGTTTGATTCCTGCTGGAGGAGGGACAGGTGAAAGTCACAGGTGGATGGAGGCATAGATGTCCCCCCATGGGGCAGGTGCCCTGCTGTAGTACCTGCAAAGGCGGGATGAGGCTGGGAAGGATCACAGCCAGCCACAGAGGATTGGCCTCTCCTAGCACACCTATTTGTGCACCCCTGTGTTCCCGTCTCTTGCCATTGGCTATTTCTGAATTTGAGTCAGCCCCACACCATCAACCAGGCACCTGCTTCCAGGGGAAATGCTGAGTGTCCCTTCATCCTGACCAAAGTGCAGAAAATATATTTTTAGTTTATAGAATTTCCAAGTAGTCTCTAGGTACGCTGTCATCCATCTCTGCTGCCTTATTTCAATGCTTAATGAAAGTGGGCCGGGGGACATGACCTGCTAAGCTACACCAAGCTGAACCCTGTTGTCCTGATACTGTCACAATGATTGCTGCAGTATGCAATGGTTACTCTGCACAGAAGCTCCTTGCTGGAACTTTATTTGAAAAACTACCAAAGAAGGAGGAGGCTGGTAATCAAAATGCAAATTGTGAGAAAGGAGGAAGTGGTGGGGTGGGAGCAGGGTAGGTGGCCAGTTAAAGAGGCAGATGCAGGGGAGCAGGCACAGTGGTTTTCAGCCCCTCACAGAACCCACCCAGCCCCACACCTCTCCTCCACTGTGGCCCTCTGAGCCCTTGTTGGGCTCCTTCCTCCAAACCACATCAAGAGATCCTACTTATACACACTTGCAGAGGGTCTTTTCACCTCTAGGGCTCGGTTTGATAAGAGGTGATTTTTAATAATTTTTAATTTTTGTTTTACTAGTGATATTCTTTGTCAAAAATTGAGAAAATGCAAATAAAAGAAGAAAATTGAAATCACCACTCAGAAGTAACCAATATCAGCATTTTAATAAATCCTCTGAGACATCATATATGTGCATATTGATTATCAAAAATGAGATCACACTGCGCTTGCTTTCTTGGAACCTGCTTTTAAACACATTAGGAACTAAAAACAAATTCCATAGTATTTTGAAAAGCTGTTCAGTATACCTGCTTTTGCATGTGTCATATTTTTTAACTGTGTCCTCTTTGCTGGATATTTAGTTGCTTCCAATTTTTTTTGTTTGTTTATTTGTTTTTTGTTTAGACGGGGATTCCCTCTGTCACCCAGGCTGGAGTGCAGTGGTGCCATCTTGGCTCACTGCAACCTCCACTTCCTGGGCTCAAGTGATTGTTCCACCCAGCCTTCGGAATAGCAGGGACTACAGGTATGTGCTACCATGCCTGGCTAATTTTTGTAGAGATGGGGTTTCGCCATGTTGCCCAGGCTGGTCTCAAACTCCTGGGCTCCAGTGATCTGCCCACATCAGCCTCCCAAAGTGCTGGGATTACAAGCATGAGCCACTGCACCCGGCCGCTTCCACATATTAATATTTTAATGGTAGAAGTGACTACAGTTAACATTCTTTCAGCTTTTCCACATTTAGGATTGTTTCATTATGACAAATGTCTAAGAATAGAACTCTTAAGATAAAGGAGATGTTAATTGTTACTGGTTTCTAAAGTAGATATCTTTAGACATAAGCCATACATCTGTCTAGTAAGGGAAACAAAATTTCATGTGCAAAACCTACATGATCTTAGTAGAGTTTCATGGAAACAGGCTGGAGCTACCAGGTCATGTTTTTAGATCACTCTCCCTAGGGTACAAGGGTAATTATTATTGGGATGGTAATGATGGTCTAATGGCTGTACCTACCGAGCGTACTCTCCTAATTTTGCCTTTATAGATCTCCATCCTTTGTCCAGAGCAGAACAGGATGGCCATGTCCCAGGTGAGTTCCTAATTTACCCATACTTTGTTTCCATTGAAATTGAGGCAAGGTTTGGAATCTATATAGTAGACTTGAAAATACCAATTATCCCCTCTTCTCTGGCTGTTTTCTATTCAACTTGTTCTCAACCTCTGGTTTCTCTGATCCTCCCCCTCACCAGGAGAGAGGAAAAACAATGAGTCCTCTCTCTACTTCTTGTTTTTTCTTTTTCTTTTTCTTTTTTCTTTCTTTCTTTTTTTTTTTTTTTTTTTTTTTTGAGACAGAGTCTCACTGTATCACCCAGGCTGGAGTGCAGTGGTGCAATCTCAGATCACTGCAACCTCCACCTTCCGGGTTCAAGCGATTCTCCTGCCTCAGCCTTCCAAGTAGCTGAGATTACAGGTGCCCGCCACCACGCCTGGCTAATGTTTGTATTTTTAGTAGAGACGGGACTTCACCATGTTGGCCAGGCTGGTTTTGAACTCCTGACCTCAAGTGATCCCCCAACCTTGGCCTCCAAAGTGCTGGGATTACAGGTGTGAGCCACCATGCTCTCTACTTGTTCTTCTGAGAACTGTACCTCATCTTCTCTTCATTTCCTTCTCACAGAAGATTGTTTACATACATAGATTCATCTTGCTCTTTCCTCTTTCTTCACTTCTAGATCACTTGGTCTTTTTCATCATTCATATTTATGATAATAAGTTTGTGCATAATGTTTTGATGTGCGTAGAAAAAGCTAGTAGCCCAAAGGATTCTATTCCTTCTCCCCCGAGTACCATGTTCCTCGTCAGAGATGCCCACTGTTAACAGTTGGGTTAAATGTGGGGTAGATGCATTTATGTCAATTTAATGAACTAAAAACATATACATACGTATTGTTTTCATGCTTTTACACAAATGGCATCATACTCCCATACCCATGTTGCCTTTTGCACCTGATTACTTTCTGGGTGGTGTTCCTTGTCGATATATAAAGATTGTTTTAATTTCTATTTCATAGTATGGATGTATTAATATCATGTAACTTTATTTATGGATATTTAAGCTTTTAATTTCTTTTTACTGTTGTAAACAGTGCCTCATGAACAACTTTCTCTGTATCTACTTGCTCTGTAGTACCAGTGTTTATGGAGGTTATACCTGGAAGTCGGGTTTTGACTAAAAGATACTGAAACTTAAATTTGCCCTCTGAAATCCTTCATAATTACTCCTTTCACTAAATGTAAAGACCAGATAATTTCTGTCTTCCAATTTTCCAGGCTATTAAAGATGAAAAGGCACCCAGTTCATTTTGTGAAGCCACTTAACCTGAAATTTGAGGAAGATACTACAAAAAAGAAAATTATAGACCAGTTTCCCTTAAGAATATAAATGTCAAAATATTAAAAATACTCTGAATAGAACATTAACAAATTGCATTGGGCATTTCAAAAGCAATGGATGCACATGGTAAAAAAATTCAAACAAAAGCTTTGTTCAACCAAAAAAAGTTTTTTGTGGTTTTTGTTTTTTGATGCAGGGTCTAGCTCTGTCCCCCAGGCTGAAGTGCGGTGGCACAATTTCAGCTCACTGCAACCTCTGCCTCCCAGACTCAACAATCCTCCCACCTCAGCCTCCCAAGTTGCTGGGACTACAGGCACATGCCACCATGCCCAGCCAATTTTTGTATTTTTTGTAGAGATGGAGTTTTGCCATGTTGCCCAGGCTGGTCTTGAACTCATGAATCTCTTTCTCTGCCTACGCACAATCACTCGTTCTCTCCTGCATGTGCTTTCTCTCTCTCTTTCTCTTTCTCTCTTTAATAAGTTAAAGTACATCCTGGTCTTTCTGGTCCTTTTTTTTTTTTTAACGAACTTTTCACTTGTATTAACTCTACACCAGGGTTTCTTAGTGTGGCAATATTGACATTTTGGTTGAGGTCATTATTTGTCATGGGTTGCTTTCCTGTGCATTGTATATGTAACAGCATCCCTGGGCTCTCTCTACTAGATGCCAATAGTGCTCCCTCCTCCAGTTTTGGCAACCAAAATATCTCTTGTCATTGTCAAATATTCCCTGAGGAATAAAATTATCCAGTGTTTAAAACCAGTGGCCTACCCCGCTTACAAAAATGGCTGCTCGATATTTCATTTGATGGCAATACCACCATTTATTTACCTTTCTCCTAGTAATAGATATTTAGGATATTCCTAGTCTTTTGCTACCATAAACAACATAGCAGTGTATAGTAGATTCCCATTGTGTGCATGTGAGAACATTTATAGGATAACTTTCTAGATAGGAAGTTTCTAGGTCAAAGTTTATGCATCTTGAATTTTGATTCAAAACTGTCAATTGCCTTCCAAATAGGATGTACTGATTTGCATTGCTGGCAACATTATAATGCCTTTTCCTATAAATGGGAAATCACAGTGTATTATCCGCTATGATTTTTGCCATTGTGAGGGAGAAAAGAGTCGTGCATTTTAGTTTGTTTTTCTTGATTTGAGTGTCTTTTTTCATTTTTAACCACCATGTGTACTTTTTTCTTTCAAATATTTATTCTAGTCATTTGCCCCCTTTTCTCTTGGGTGTGGAATTACTTTGATTGCTGGATGTTAGCTCCTTGGGTTAACTTAAGCAAATGAGATCTCTGTCATATATGTTGTCAATATTTTTCATAGTTTATTATTTGCTTTGATTTGTCTTATACATCTTGGGGAGTGGACACTTAACGTGTTTTTAATGTCTAATTTTACAATATTTTGTGGCTTCTAGAGTTCTTGTATTGCTTAAATAGGATTCTGTGAGTTGAGATTATAAAAATGGCATTTCAGTTATGTGGAAAAAGTGGTTACTGAATGATGGTGGCACCATTGAGTCTCCATCTGGATGGAAAGAAAGTGAAACTCTTCTACATCATATAAAAGTGAATTCCAGATTGATCAAATACCTAAATATATATTTGAAAAATTAGGTGAAAATTTAAGAGGATATTGGTATAAGCTTGCTTAGTGCACTTTTTTTTTTAAATGGTACAATGTTTTTCTTTTAATGATCATTGGGACATCTTAAAATTAACTACTAAGTAACCACATGAATAAGGAAACATAAGAAATGCCATAACCCAAGTACTTTTGAAACTACTTCTTAGTTCCAAGCCCCAGCATGTATCAATTGTATGAATTAATTTTTTTTATTTAGAAACCGGATCTTTAAGACTAGTATAAACAAAAATAAAATGTAAACAACTTGTTATTAACATAATAGCTGCAGTTATTAACTGCAAGAATACAGTAAAAAAGTCATACTAAATGTTAATGTTCTTGTAACACAATTATCCATATCACCTTATGGTAGCAAATTCTGGCAAGAAATGATCATTCATTTCTTATTAAAAATACTTATTTCCAAGATCAGTTATACCACAAGTAAAACCACAGTTTATTCAATAGAGCCCTTACCTTTCTCTTTTTTTCCTGAAAGATCTGCCATTTACAGGGAACTACTAATTTCAGATCAGTTACTCAAACCAGGGTTATTCCTGTAAATGTACATCATAACTTTATATATAGTAGATGTACACTCATATTCCCTCTCTAGTCTTGAAGCTAAACACTTTCACAAAAGAAACAACCTAAAATCACTTCATGTGAATCTTGGTTCTTACTTTTCTTCTACCTCATTTGTTCTTCCTCCTCATCACAAAAATTCTCTTCCTGCATGGTGGCAAAGGAGAGAGATCTAGCAGCCACTTCTACAGCAAGGCCATCAGTGAAGGTAAAATTCAGTGACAGCTGTAGCCGTGCCAGCTTCTGCTGAATGGAAGTCTGTAAGGACTCCCTGGGAGATGGAGGGGTAGTGACCAGAACGCCTCCATCTGCTTGAGATTCATCTTCGCCCTCACATTGGTAACACATTCTGTCTTCTGCTCCTTGGAGGAAGACTTCATTTGCAGAATTGTCTTTATTTTTACCCTCTAGATCAAGCTTGTCCAACCCATGGCCCCGGGCCACATGCAGCCCAGGATAGCTTTGAATGAAGCCCAACACAATTCGTAAACTTTCTTAAAACATTATGAGATTTTTGGGCTCATGCCTGTAATCCCAGCACTTTGGGAGGCCGAGGCAGGCGGATCACAAGGTCAGGAGTTTGAGACCAGCCTGACCAACATGGTGAAACCCTGTCTCTACTAAAAATACAAAAATCAGCTGGGCATGGTGGTGCGTGCCTGTAATCCCAGCTACTCGGGAGGCTGAGGCAGGAGAATTGCTTGAACCCAGGAGGCAGAGGTTGCAGTGAGCTGAGATCGTGCCACTGCACTCCAGCCTGGGCGACAGAGCGAGACTCTGTCTCAAAAAAACAAAAACAACAACAAAAAACATTATGACATTTTGTTGTAGTTTTTTTTTTTTTTTTTTTTTTTTTTAGCTTATCAGCTGTCATTAGTGTTAGTGTATTTTATGTGTGGCCCAAGACAGTTCTTCTTCCAGTATGGCCCAGGGAAGCCAAAAGATTGGACACCCCTGCTCTAGAGAGTCTTCACATAAATACTCAGTCCTACTTATTTCATTGTCACTTGTGGAGTGTTTACTATCTTCCTCTTCAGTATCATTTTTACTGACTTTTCCTGTATCTGAATTCATTGATGGTTCTGAATTACTTGTGGGTTCCACTGGGTTTACAGGAGACAAGGATTTCAACACAGCATGATCACTAAGTAGAAGTTATAACCACTTCTGCCTTTCTGCCTCTGAAGCTTTAAATCCCAGCACAGATTTTAATTCTTAGAGCACCCTCTTGGATTCTTCATGCTCGTGCTTCTGTCTTTCTTTGTCTTCTTGAGACAAGTAATAAAAATCATCCTTTCTGCAATCACTGTCAATATCTGTATCATCTACATAAGCTTCTAAGTCCTATTCATCCTCCTCAGGGAGTGGATCTTTGTCTGCAATGTGTAGAGTAGGCTGCATCAAAGTTACCACTGTACAGTGTGGGTTTTCACACACTACCTCAGGCTTGCCTTTTTTAAATCTGTATTTCTTCATAGCAGTTTGTCCACCTGAGAAATGGCCTCTTCCCAGCAATTGTTGCTTGTTTAAACATGGGGCTGAATCAACTTTAATTTCTGTTCTAGGATTTGATAAGCCTCTGACACTGTTCTTGTGTTTCTTTAATACAAAAAAGCTTTTCAAATTTATCTTTGAGAATTATTACCTTATTCAGTAATGCTTTCACATGGAGCTGCAAGTTGCACACTGCTGTGTGAATGTTATTCAATTCTTTTGACTTCTGTTGAGTTTTGGATAAACGCTGGTACTGACTAGTGCTGAGTTTCAAAGTACTGATAGAATTCAGAGTTGCTCTTAAGCTCTTCCAAACAGGCATAGTAAGCATGACGTAGACCTTGAGTCAAATCAGATAAGATTTGATGATGCAAAAGTGCTGAAGTAAGGGCCCAGGAGGTGAATTGGCTGTAGAGAGTAATAAGGCTAGCCATCTGAAGAATTCTGAACTCTGCCACCCAGAGTTGGAACAAAACCTTCAATGTAGGCAGGCTGAAGTCATCTGTAAAGTTAGGTGCTTCCTCTTCTGAAATCTACTCTTCACTAAGTCCAAGGCCCAGCTCCTTAAAAGGCATGACACAGATATAGCTGGTTGCATTGTCACTTTCAGAGTTCAGGGGGTAGTTTTTCAGCATCTGTAGGATAGATAGCCTTGCTACTTGGAAGTTCTGTAGACAGCTTTCCAGAGACTGATGAGGTACTGAGTGGGATGCCGTCCAGCTTTATTAAATGAGATAAATAATTATTTATCATTTAATAATTTAATAATGTATTATTAAATTATATAATTTATAAATATATAAATTATAATTTATTATAAATTTAATAATTTATTATTAATCATTTAATAAATTATCTCATTTATTAAATGGGATAAAGCACTGACCCTGTCAAGCAAAAGTATAAATCCTCTGGAAATCACTTCAGTTTCTTGAATGAGATGTAAAGCTTTTCTTACAAGGTTAGTAAAAGCTCAGCTATTTGCTGCCATATCTTCCAAGTGAACATAGTATTTTTTTCAGGTCACTTGTAGTTTAGCTGTCCTTCATACTCTCAAAGCTCTTATGACCAAATAAACAAATAGAATCACTCCCCATACCAGCCAGGAAGATAACGTCCACCAAGCGGGAAGCATAACAAGCAAACTAATGAAGGCAAATAGCATTGAGACATCCCAAATATTAGGGGTTGCCAGGGAGCAAAGTGTTGGAAGGTGTCCACTTTCCTGTTGTTGAGGTTGCCCTGTTTACAGGATACTGGAATCAAGTAGCTCAGTGAGCTCCACATCCTCTTGAAACAAGACTTCCTGTTGCAGGATGGTATGTAATGAGTTGAGTCGGAATCCAATATCCAACTTGTGAAGTAAGTCATCTTTCTTACTGCGCTGAGAAAAAAACCAACTTTTGGTGGTTTTAGCCGCTTTTAACAGAATGCGTTGCTTAATAACCCATTCCCTGAGCATGCCAGTAAGTGGAGTTTATGTTCATTGAGTGATTACTGTATCCCAGGTATTTTGGTAGGACTCTTGTAGGAAGCTTTTGTTGTCCCTCCATGGTGCATTTTTCTGTTTTTGGTGACAAAGAACATATTTCAAAGTCTGTGTGTCCCAGATCCTGTAAGTACTGATAAAGCGGATAATTCCAAAAGCTACCTCCTTGCCAAACTCCAGTGTCATCCTTCTCTGCCATGCCACCCACTTCAGCACGTTGGGAAATCAGAAGAAACATTTTTAATGAAGATGGGAAACCTAGAAACCATAACGAGAAAGATTGTCAGATTAAACTGTATTAAAATGTTAAAACCCGTAGAGTCAAAAGACATATTTGAGGCTGAGAGAAAATACATGCAATGCATATGATATGCAAAGGATTCATATATAGAAAATGAAAAAGGATGAAAGAAGGCAAAAATGTGGTGGACATATAGTCAAAAAGATAAGGCAAGCAATTTATGAGAAAAAAGTGTGATGCCATTTGAAAAGATCTTTACTTTCCCCAGTTTTCAAGCCAGGAAAACAGGGCTGATTTTCATTCCTCCCTTTCTGTTGCATTCCAACAAATGAAACCAGTCTCAGCCCTTCAACTGTTTGCCTTTCAGAGTTTTTTTTTTTGTTTTATATATATACAAAACCACAACATTTTGCATGGGTTGTTTTTAATGAAAATATGCTCCTACTGTGCTTTTCTGTTTTGGGGTTTTTGTTGTTTGTTTGTTTGTTTGTTTTTTGAGATGGAGTTTCGCTCTGTCACCCAGGCTGGAGTGCAGTGGCACAGTCGGCTCACCACAACCTCTACTTCCCGGGTTCAAGCAATTCTCCTGCTCAGCCTCCCAAGTAGCTGGGATTACAGGTGCCTGCCACCACGCCCAGCTAATTTTTGTGTTTTTAGTAGAGATGAGGTTTCACCATGTTGGCCAGTCTGGTGTCAAACTCCTGACCTCAAGTGATCCACCCACCTTGGCCTTTCAAAGTGCTGGGATTACAGGCATGAGCCACCGCACCTGGCCCCGACATTAGAAATTTCTAAGCACAATGAAAATCTTAAAAATTATCAAACACATCCATATCAAAGTGAGAAAAATATTTGAAGTATACATAACAATGAGCTACCTTCTTTTATACACTAAAATTCTAACAAATCATTGAAGATCACACCTAATATATAGCTGAAAGAGTATGAAATGTATGTAGAATAGTATACCATGTATCATACTTCATATTCTTAAACATTAAAAAGGTTGATAATAGTTAGTACAGTCAAGTATGTAGAAAAAACACCAAAGAAGTTATAAACTATATACAGCATTTTGTGGTGGAACAGTTGGTTTATATATATCAACATTTACATTGCAAATACCCTTAACACAGTAATGCCCTTTCTAGAATTTTACCCTAGACCTTTAATATATCAATAAGACAAGACAACCCAACAGAATGAAGACTCATAGTAACAGAAATATTAGTGGCCTAGAAACATACAAAGAGATTATAATCCTCACTAAAACTCACATACCTGCTGTCATTTATCTGTAAGAATGGTAAACTTTGAAAAGATAGATAAGAGCCACTGTGGATGAGAGTACTGGCTGGTTGAGAGGTAATTTGGCTGTACTTATTAAAGATCTTTTTCTTATTTTAATCAGCAGTTGCATTGATAGGACTCCATCCTAGTGAAATATTTATATGTCCACAAAGATTTCCAAAGCAGTTCTATTCATACTAGTGAAAAGTAGAAGGAGAAAGCCCTAAGTGTCCCATGTTCCTGAGAATCCAATAATGGTAGAATGACAGCTATACTACCAGGTGGCATTGCTTATGATAAAAATGACCCCTGATTGGTAAACAAACTTCACATGGACGAGGAGGACTACAGAGTGGTTAAATAAATTGCCACATCCATACTCTGGAACTGTCATGATAAAAATTGACTCATATGTAAGAATGTCTGGGATACTTTTGTCTAAGTGAAAAAAATCAAAGTTCAGAAGAGCATAGTAGGAGCAGCCGGGCATGGTGACTCACACCTGTAATCCCAGCACTTTGGGAGGCCGAGGTGGGTGGATCACCTGAGGTCAGGAGTTCAAGACCAGCCTGGCCAACATGGTGAAACCCTGTCTCTACTAAAAATACAAAAAATTAGCCAGGCATGGTGGCGCATGCCTGTAATCCCACCTACTCAGGAGGCTGAAGCAGGAGAATTGCTTGAACCTGGGGGGCAGAGGTTGCAGTGAGCCAAGATAGTGCCACGGCACTCCAGCCTGGGCAACAGAGTGAGACTCTGTCTCAAAAAAAAAAAAAAAGAAAAAAAAAAGAAATTTCTAATGTCTAGGTAGTCAAGTTTATCACTCTGTAGCTATGTATTTTCTGAATTTGGGGATTGCTTAGAAAGGCTATCAGTCACTACAAAACTATCAAAACTTTTATCTATCATTTTTATGGTTATTTTGTACACATTTAAATCTCTAATCCATCTGTAATTTACTTGGGGGCTCAGAGTAAGATGAGTAATTTGCTTTTATGGAGTTTCTTCCCTCCATAAATGCCTAGCCAGATTTTCCTAATGACATCTTTTCTGCAGAGATTTAAGATACTTTTATTATGAAGTAACCTCTGACACTGTACTTCTAGGATCTGTTAGTGGTTATTAACTCTCATTATCATTGTCATGTTTAGCTCTGTGTTACTGGAAGCCTGATAATGGAATGACGGCTGTTTTACTGGGTCTGAGAGATAAGGAAGGAAACCCAAGTTTTTCCTACTGTCTACTCTCACTTGACACAACACTTCTGACACCATATGTAATCCCAGGCCCCAGGCTGTTCCCTCACATACCAAGCAGTTTTCCCTGGACACCAGCTGGGTGTGCTGTGAAGTCAATTCCATTCTGACACCGTCTGCCTGGAGTTAGTGTGAGCTCCCACAGGTTGAGGCTTAGTCCCACAAGACTGCCCCGACTTGAGATGCTAGTCACAAGTAGGGTGTCACCTATACATCTGACTGATGGGCCACAAATTGGGGGTTCCCATGAACCCCTCCTGAAGATTGATTAATTTGCTAGAGTGAGTTTCAGTTTCCCTGCGTTTCCTCTATTTGTTATAAAGGATATTACAGGCCAAGCGCGGTGGCTCATTAATCCCAGCACTTTGGGAGGCCAAGGCGGGCGGATCACCTGAGGTTGGGAGTTTGAGACCAGCCTGACCAACATGGAGAAACCCCGTCTCTACTAAAAATACAAAGTTAGCCAGGTGTGGTGGCGCATGCCTATAATCCTAGCTACTCAGGAGGCTGAGGCAGAAGAATCGCTTGAACCTGGGAGGTAGAGGTTGCAGTGAGCCAAGATCGCATCATTGCACTCCAGCCTGGGCAACAAGAGCGAAACTCAGTCTCCAAAAAAAAGCTGGGGGCAGGAGGGTGGATATTACAGAGGATACAGATGAACCGCCAGATGGAAGAGATGTATAGGGCAAGGGATGTGGGAAGGTCCACGGACCTTTCATGCCCTCTCTGGACTCACTACCATCCGGGAACCACCAAGTGTTCAGCTGTGTGGAAGCTGTCTGAACCCACCCAATCCTTTGGTTGTTGTTGTTATTGTTGTTTTTGAGAAACAAGGTCTTGCTCTGTCCCCCAGGCTGGAGAACAGTGGTGCAATCTTGGCTCACTGCAGGCCCAACCTCCTGGCCTCAAGTGATCCTCCCTTCTCAGCCACCCTTAGTGCTGGGATCACAGGAGCCAGCCACCACACCCAGCCACAGTGGGGTTTTTATGGAGGCTTCATCACAGAGGCATGATCATCATTGGCCCTTGGTGATCAACTCAACCTTCATCTTCTCTCCCCTCCCAGGAGTTTTGAGGATGGAGATGAAATTCCCAACCCTCTAATCCTGTCTGGTTTTCTGGTGACCAGCTTCCATCCAGAAGCTACCTAGGGGCAGCCAGCTAACAGTCATCTCATTAGCATATAAAAGACACTTTGATCACTTCAGAGGCTATTTCAAGGGTTGCAGGAGCTTTTTGCCAGGAGACAGGACAAAAACCAAATATATATTTCACAATATCAAACCAGGTGACATTACTCCAGATAAAAATGACTCTGGATTGGTAAACAAACTGCCTCTGGACTGGAGGACTGAGTAAACTATGACTGGCTGGTAGGAAGCCATGGATTGGGGTTTTCTGAGCACATTGTCACTCAGTGATATGTAACTGGGCACATCTTTTCTGGGACCCTGGAAGCCATGCCACTGGGACCATTACAAGAGATACTGGTCTATGGAACAGGTTAGGGCTTCCAAGCAACATCATCCTAGCACTCAGCAGTGTGGTTTTGTTCCCCAGCACCGGAGCTATCACGAGGGAGGGGCAGATTGGGCTAACAGCTCCTGGATTGCTCTGAGAAGCCCTCCTACTGGAGAAACCTGCCTGTCCCCGCCCTCTGGCACACTGGCTTTCCTGTCCCCTCTCCTTCTGCACAGCTGGGTAAACTGGTGCCACTGTGGCCGATTTGGGCCTTATGGGTGCAGCGAGTGGCTTGAATTGAAGGCCACCAAGTGTCGGCGTGACAGGATAGGATCTGGAGCAGAAACAGGCCGGTTATTAGTCTTTGCGAGGAAATGGGGCGCTTGTAGAAGTGAGTTCTTGTTTGGTGGTGATAAGGC
The DNA here is from genome assembly GCF_028885655.2 of Pongo abelii. NCBI lineage: Eukaryota > Metazoa > Chordata > Mammalia > Primates > Hominidae > Pongo > Pongo abelii. The sequence continues at coordinate 46,818,234 of NC_072008.2, forward strand.
CAAGCACAGACCTTTCCCCTTTTGCTTCAGTCAGCTGCCCAGGCCACAGACCTCTGGCTTCCTGTTCTTTGTTTCATGATTGATTAGCTATGTTTAGAACTGTTTGTTGTAGTTCTGTGTCCCCTGTGAAGCCTGCTCTGTCAGCCCCAAGCAGGATTGACTTCCTCCCTTGTGGACCACCCGGACCCCTTCCTACATCTGTCACTGTCCCTGTGAGGCAGGCTTCCTCCCTGCCTCTGTTTCATCTATGAGTGTCTTAAGTGTCGCTTTTCTCCCTCCACTAAAGTGAAGCTCCTTGAGTTCAAGAGGTGTGGTTTTGTATCAATCTTTACTTCACAGGACTTACCAGCCCGGCCTCTATTCAGTAAACATGTGTTGAATGAATGAATTTCCAGGGTAAAATATTTCTCATACCCTATCTGTTTCTCCTATAAAGTTCAAAATGATTTTAGTCACATAGATACTCTATGTAATATACTATGCCAAACTGACTAGTGACTGGCATAAGAACAATTACATGAGAAAGGCCAGGCCGGGCGCGATGGCTCACGCCTGTAATCCCAGCACTTTGGGAGGCTAAGGCGGGCAGATCACAAGGTCAGGAGTTCGAGACCAGCCTGGCCAATATGGTGAAACTCCGTCTGTACTAACAATACAAAAATTAGCCGGGCGTGGTGGCAGGCTCCTGTAGTCCCAGCTACTCGGGAGACTGAGGCAGGAGAATCGCTTGAACCCGGGAGGCGGAGGTAGCAATGGCCGAGATTACGCCACTGCACTCCAGCCTGGGCGACAGAGCGAGACTTGGTCTCAAAAAAAAAAGAAAGGCCATCGTGGGTGTGGGAACCAGACTGCGTGGATTCGACTCCCCTCATTCCTGGCTGTGTGACCTGGGCTAGTTACTTAGGCTCTGTGCACCTCACGCTCTTCATCTGTCAAGTTTCTCCTAGAGGGCGCAGAGTAAGCCCTCCGTGTGTGTGAGGTGCCATGTCCCAGTGCCCCAGGCTGGTCCTGGGGTGCTAAAGAGGAATGTGCTGTTACAGGAATCATTGACCTTCAAGGACGTGTTTGTGGACTTCACCCTGGAGGAGTGGCAGCAACTGGACTCTGCCCAGAAGAACCTCTACAGGGATGTCATGCTTGAGAACTACAGCCACCTGGTGTCCGTGGGTGAGGGACCGTGCCATAGGCTGATGCAGAATGCCTCCAGTACTGTGTTTCTTTCTCAGCTGCTCCAAGCTCTGGGGCCTAGGAACAATGAGTGTGGGTTACCACCCTCAGTGAGTTTGGGTTACTGCCCACTGTGTAGTATTCGTAGTCCCCTTTGGACACTGGAGAGCATATTGGTGCCCTTGCTTGCTATGTGAATGTTCTGTACTGAGGGGGCAGATAGCTGTGTGCATGCGCCATCACCGAGGCCTGCAGGGGTGGGCCTAGGTTCTGGAATTCCTCAGCATTAATAACGAAGTCCTATGTCATTTCCCCTGAACAGGGTATCTAGTTGCGAAGCCAGATGTGATCTTCAGGTTGGGACCAGGTGAAGAGTCCTGGATGGCAGATGGAGGGACCCCGCTACGGACCTGTGCAGGTGAGGACAGGCCAGGTGAGTCAGGCCGGGGAAAGGAGACCAGGTTCGTTGGTGAGATCTTGGCCTCTGGGATGTGCTCAGGAGCCCTTCTCAGAGCCTCAGACTTGTGGACATGCCTAGGCTCTGATGAGCGGAACTGTTGTCATGTCCAAATGAGGCTTCTGCCTGGCCGCCGGTTACAGTCTCTGTGTTCTTTGCTTGGCATTCACATAGATTGTGGCCACTCTTGTTCTGAGATCCCATTTCTACCTTCCAACCTCCTGGCTTGTTAGTGAGAAGTGCCAAGCCCCTTCTCATTCCTCTCCCACCACCTTTCTGAAAGCTTTTAAGACTTATTCTCCCACCTTCTTGGCCTTTTGTATTTTCACCATAGTAGATGTATTAATAGATGTCAACATTTCCTCTTTATTGGGCATACTGTGGGCCCTTTCAGGCTGAAATTTGGACTTTTTTTTTTTTTTAGCCTAAGGTAGATTATCATACCTGGTTTTTTGTTTGTTTGTTTTTTGTTTGTTTGTTTGTTTGCTTGTTTGTTTTGAGTCAGTATGGACACCAAAGCTTTGCCAGTGACCTTTACCCAGCCAGGTACCCACCACGTTCTTGCCTGCTTTCACTTTGTGGTTAACACTGTAAACCTCACACCATTTTCTGTTTTCTCTACTTATTTCTTCTCAGACTCTTACAAATCTGACTTCATACTACTTGTTATCAGATTCCTCCATTTTTCAATACATCCTTCCTACTCAACTCTTGTTTTTGTTATTATCTCTTTACTTATTCAAAAAAAAAAAAAAAACACACTTGAGAGGACATTACTCCCAGGGTGGAATACTTCAGTGAACTGTATTTTAGTCCTGCATAGAACTGCTTTTTCCTTGTCTATTTTTCCTGTGGGCTACCTACAAGGATCCAGAAACTCTTCAGATACACTGGTCTACTCTTTCTCTCCTCTTCATAGTACCCCCTTCACTGGCCCATGGCAAAGAAGCCTGTTTAGAATGCTATTACTCTTCAGAGGGTGATCCCTGCCTGGGCATTGTTGGGGCACTAAGTAGAAAATCAGAATCTGAGGCCCCACTCTAGATTTTCTGAAAGAGAATGTGCATTTCAACAAGCTCCCCAGGGACCCCATAGGCACAGTAAAGCTTGAGAAGCACTGCTCATTAGAGATTAATTTCAGAGCATCAGCTGTAGTCAGGTGCTGGCCCCAAGGACCCACAGGTGACTCCTCATATGGCTTCCTCCAGAACCCACTCCTCAGCACACACACCTACTCTCTGAGATCCTCCCTGTTCTGGCATTTGTGGCTCCCACCACGCTGTAGCTTCCCCCAGGAATGTTTTGGGTGATGATAACCTCTTTGTTGCTCAGTGTAATTCCCTATCTGCTGCTTAGAGATTCATCAGGATTTCTGGTGTGCTGATGGTATGCTTGCTTTCTTCCAGTGATGCCTGGAATTGTAATGACTGTGTGTCTTGTTCTCATTTCAGTGCTATCCCAGAAGGGAGGAAAAGCAAATTCAGGCACAGTCTACCCTCCTGAGTCCCAATTCCCTAAGAACAACTATATTATATTAAAATACAGACATTTATATATTCAGTCTAAGAGTGCAGAACAGTATAGGCTAAAAAGTAATCTTAGGTGCATTCCCAATCACACCTCCCAAGGGCAGCTTCTTCTAAAGATTTCTCTTTTTGGTTCTGGTGAGCACCTCCATAGGTTTAGGGAATACCTTTATATCTGCATTTTGCAGGTTTTCAGTTTTATCTTCCCTCTATGAAAAGTAAGGATTTCCCTCACACTTTGGCCCTCCACTCCCCAGCTCTTCACAAGTTTGTTATATGCTTATTTTTAGTTCCTTTATTGGTTACATTTGTAACTTTCAATAATATAGCTATGCATTTCATATGGTAACTTTTAAAAAATCTAGCTAAGTGCCAGTGGCTCATTTCTTTAGCTCAAACACAACCCCTAGACATAAGAGCCTACATCTTGTTCTGACTTGTTCCAGTGTGGGACTGGTGGAAGACATTCAATAAATATTGCACTGATTGTTTTGGACCTGGGCAGAGGAAGGAGCTTTGTTATTCATCCACATACAAGTGGCTAAGAGCATGGACTGTGGAGTCACATAGCCTGGGCTGGAATTCTGGCCACTTCCCTCACTAGCTATCACTGTGTACACATTGGTTGGCCTCTCTACCTGTTGTAGAATGGGGCTAATGATAAAACTGAATGATTTTCAGAAATTAATGAGTTGATCCATGTAAAGCACCTAAAAGGGTGCCTGGGATAAAGGAAACACTCAACAAATGATATCACTATTTTTATTGTTGTTATTATCCATAAAACAGTTTTTTTTAATTTAATGTAGTGGTTGTTAACCAGAGATGTATTACGTAGTTACCTGTGGATCTGTCAGAATACTCATGAGTAGGCCCCCACTCTAGAAATTGTTTCAGAAAGCCTGTGGTAGGCCTGGTTATGTGCATTTTGAGTGACACTCCAGAGGGTTCTGATGCCCATCTTTGGTTAAGATCCACTACTTGAAATATCTGCTGAGAGGAATTGCAAGGAAATAGGAGACAGCAATGAGCATGCGAGCGGGATGGGATGGGAAGACAGGAGCATATGGACTCACTCCTAGACAGCTCTCCAAACTCCCAGGGTTGGAAGCAGAAAACAGCAGAAAGCAACTTGAATTTCTGCCCTATTTCTCCATATTTAAATCTATTTCAGGAACTATATTTTTCCCTCTGTCTCCTGGATGAAACCTCTGGTTGGTCCCATAAGTTCACTGGTCATTCTGAGATAATAAAAATCTTCTAGGAACTGTTACTTTCAAGAGTAGCCTCATTATAGTAATGAAAACTGCCCAGTCTCATGTAGTAGTACAAACTGAAGTTTATTTCAAGTTTGTTGATCTTTTCTTAGAAGTTTTAGCTTTGTTAATTTTCTCTACCGTTTTTCTGTTTTATTGATTTCTCCTTTTATTTCCTTTTTCCTACTTACTTTCAGTTTACTTTGCTGTTCTTTATCTAGCTTCTCCCCCGACATTTTATTATGAAAATTTTTGTATAAAACAAGTAAAAGAATTGTAGGTTGAACACCCATATAATACCTCCACCTAGATTTATAATAACTATAAAAGGCCTACCCCAGGCTTTGCTATATTTATCCCCTGTCCATCTGCCAATTCCTCTGTCCTTCCATCAATTCGATTTATTTTCTTATAGTGCATTTCAAAGGAAGTTACAGAGATCAGTACCCTTAACCCCTAAGTCCCTCCACAGGCATATCGTTAATTAGAGTTCCATATTTGTTAGTACTTTATCATTAGCGCTCATGAAGTATTTTAATAAAACAAAATGCCCTTATGGCACCATATGATCTTTGGCCATACATGTTAATGTTTGAACATAATTTTCTATATGTGTTTTTATGTGTGGTCATTATATATTTAGGTTGATGTGACTGCATTCCTTTTATTTTTTCAAATGAAATTGATTAAGGTATAATGTACACACCATGAAATTTATCTTTCTTAGGTGTATAGTTGTATAGTTTTGACAAATATATAGCTGTGTAACTACTACTACAATCAAAGCATTGGACATTTTCATCCCCCGCAAAAAACTCCATGTTTCCTTTTATAATTCAGTCTCTCTCCTCATCCCAGGCTTGACCTCTTTTCCTTCTAGTTTGGTTCTTTCTAGAATATCATGTGGCTGGCTTCTTTCACTTACCTTAATGCATTTTAGGTTCATCCATGTTGTGGCATGTATCAGTTTGTTCCTTTTGATAGCTGAGTAGTGTTCCAGTTTGTCTGTCGATGGACCAGTTAATGCACATTTGAATTGTCCCTGGGTTTTTTTGGTTATTATGAATGAAGCTGGCGAACATTCTTGTACAGGCATTTCTATGGATCTGTGTTTTCATATCTCTTGGGTAAATATCTGGAGTGAGATTGCTTGGCCATACGGTAAGCATATGTTTAACTTTATAAGACATTGGGCCGGGTGTGGTGCCTCACGCTGGTAATCCCAGCACTTTGGGAGGCCAAGGCGAGCGGATTACTTGAGGTCAGGAATTTGAGACCAGCCTGGCCAGCATATAGTAAAACCCCGTCTCTACTAAAAATACAAAAATTAGCTGGGTGTAGTGGTGCACGCCTGTAATCCCAGCTACTTGGGAAGCTGAGGCAGGAGAATCGCTTGAACCCAGCAGGTGGAGATTGCAGTGAGCCGAGATCACGCCACTGTACTCCAGCCTGGGTGACAGAGTAAGACTCTGTCTCTCAAAAATAATAATAATAATAATAAGATATTGCCAGACTGTTTTCTAGTGTGGCTGTACTATTTTGTTTTCCCACCAACAACACACCTTTCTAGTAGGTATATAGGGGGATCTCATTGTGATTTAAATTTGCATTTCTGTAATGATCAGTGATGTTGAGCATGTTTTCATGTGCTTATTTGCCATCTGTATATGTTCTGTGGTGAAGTGTCTACTGTAATCTTTTGCCATTGTTTGTTATTAAATTGTGAGAGTTCTTTATATATTATGGATATAAATCTTGACCAGCTATGTGTTTTACAAGTATTTACTCCTAGGCTGTGGCTTGTTTTGTTCATAACAGTATCTTTTGAAAAACAAATGTTTCTGTTTTTATAAAGTCCAATTTATTAAATTTTTCTTTTATGGTTCATGCTTTTTGTGTCCTTTTTAGCAAATCTCTCACTAACCCCGGGTAACAGAGATTTTTTCTGTATGTTTTCTTCCAGGAGATTCATAATTTTAGTTCTTATATTTATAAGTCTGTGACTGTTAATGACTTAATTTTTGTATCTGATGTGAGGTAAGGGTCAACATATTTTTATATTATTTTTACATTGCATTTCCAATTGTTCCAGTAATATTTTTGAAAAGAATATTCTTTCTTTTTCTCAGATCAACAAGTGATCCATTTATTATTTGACATCTACTTTAAAATGATGCCAAGTGTGGTGCCTCACACCAATAATCCCAGCACTTTGGGAGGCTGAGGCAGGAGGATCCCTTGAGCCCAGGAGATCAAGACCAGCCAGGGCAACATAGTGAGACCCCGTCTATACTAAAAAATTAGCTGGGCATGGTGATGCGCACCTGTAGTCCTAGCTACTTGGGAGGCTGAGGCACAAGAATCGCTTGAACCTAGGAGGCAGAGGTTGCAGTGAGCCGAGACCGCACTGCTGTACTCCAGTGCTCCAGCACTCCAGCCTGGGCAACAGAGCAAGACTCTGTCTCAAAAAAAAAATGTTAATAGTAAGAATTTCACTGGGGAACTAGGATATATAAAATAATCTAATGAAAATTGAAAATTAAGAATTTAATATATATAAAAAAGAAACACAAAATTTAAAAAGCAACAACAAAAAAAGAATTTAATATATAGACTTAATAGCAGATTAACCAGAGCAGAAGAGAGGTTAAGTAAGAAAGATAAGTTACTATCAAATATTCAGTCTATTCTAGACTGTTCTTTCTTGATTAACTTACTTTGGCATCCTTTTTGAAAAGTATTTGAACATATGTGTCACTCTGTACACCAATACAGGTTGAGTATCCCTAATCCAGAAATCCAAAATCCTAAATTCTCCAAAATCCAAAACTTCTTGAGCACCGACATGGCATCCAAAGGAAATGCTCATTGAAGCTTTTCAGATTTCATGTTTTCAGGTTAGGCTGCTGAACCAGTAAATATATAATGTAAACATTCTGGAAATCAACAAAATCTGAAATCCAAAACACTTCTCGTTCCAAGCATTTTGCATAAATGATACACAACCTGTACCACATGTCTTAATTGCTGTAGCCTTATATTATGTGTTTAAATCAAGTAATATGAGTCCTCTTACTTTGTTCTTCCTTTTTGTAATGTTTTAGCTAGTCTAGGTCCTTGGTATTTTCCTAGAAATTTTAGACTCAGCTTGTCAATTTTTGCAAAAAAGCCTGCAGGGGGTTTTGACATTGCATGGAATCTGTGGATAATTGATGTGCAATATTGAGCCTTCTAAATCATGAATATGGTATATCCGTCTATTTCAGTTCTTTTAAATTTTATTTCAGTAATATTTGATAGTTTTGAATGGATAGGTCTTGCACATATTTTGTTTAATTTACCCCTGTGTTTTATGTTCTTACAAGGTAATATAAATGGGGTGTGTGTATGTACCTAGTTGTTTTGTATTTCATTTTCCTATTGCTCATTGCTAGTTTATAGAAGTGTAATTGATCTTTCCATATTGGCTTTGTATCCTGGAACCTTTCTAATAAGCTCATATATTAGTGCTAGTAGCTCTTTTATAGATGGTTTGGTATTTTCTACATAAACAATCATGTAGTTATGAATAAGGACAGTTTATTTCTTTTCCCAGTCTAGATGCCTTTACTTCTTTTTCTTACCTTATTGTACTTACTGGCTAGGATCTTCAGTATAATGTTGACTAGGGTAGGGAGGGCAGCATACTTGCCTTGATCCTGATCTTAGGACAAAAGCATTTACTCTCTTACCATTAGGCATAATTTTACTTGCAGGTTTTTTCATAATGGCCTGATAAAGGTTGAGGATATTTCCTTCTAATCCTGATTTTCTGAAAGTTTTTTTTATTATGAATGGATGTTATAAATTATTTTTATGGATCAATTCCTATGATGGTGTTTTTTCTCCTTTAGACCATTACTTCCTATGTAATTATTGATATTATTGGATTTACATGTACCTTTTTAAATTTATTTTCTGTTCATCCCCCCAACCAAACTTCTTTTTGGTTTTTTGTTGTTATTTTACTTCACCATTCTTCTCTTTGGAATATTTGACTGTTTTTAAAATTAAACATTCTGTATTGAGATAATAATAGATTCCCATGCCCTTGTAGGAAATAATACAGACAAATCTCGTGTATTCTACCCAGTTTCCACTAATGGTGACATCTTGAAAAACTATACTACAAATCACAACAAGGATATTGACATTGAGAAAGTCAAGATACAGAAAATTTCCATTACTACAAGGGTCCTTCATAGTGCTTTGTATAGCTATACCCATTCCTTCCCACCCCACCCATTCTTAAGCCCTGGCAACTACTAATTTGTTCTCCATTTCTATAATTTTGTCATTTCAAGAATATTACATAAATGAGGTCATACAGTATGATACTTTATGGGATTAGTTGTTTTCACTCAGCATACTTCTCAGTTGGATTCATCCTGTTGTGAGTACCCAGAGTTTCTTCCTTTTTGTCACTAATATTCCACCAAATGGATGTACCACAGTTTGTTTAGCCATTCACCATTTGAAGAACATTCCTGTTTTCAACTTCATTGATTTCTGCTCTTATTATTTCTTTTCTTCTGCTTGATCTTTATTTCTAATATATGCATTCAGTGCTATACATATCCCTCTAATTGCTGTGTCCCACAAATTATGATATGTTGCATTTTCATTTAATTCAAAATAGTTTCAAATTCCCCTTAAGACTTATTTAGAAGTAAGTATATCTTTAAATTTCCAAATATTTGGGGTTTTCCAAGTATCTTTCTCATTGATTTTTGTTGTAATACTTTTATTGCACATAATATGATTTCGTATAAATTTGTACAAGTTTGTTTTAAGACCCAGAATATGTTCTATCTTGGTGAATGTTTCATATGCACTTGAAAAGAATGTATATTCTGCTGTTGTTGGATGCAGTGTTCTCTGAATGTCAATTAGGTGAAGTTGGTTGATGGTGCTGTTCAGATTATCTATATCCTTGCTGGTTTTCTGTCTACTTGTTCTATCAATTATTGAGAGAAAGTGTTGAAGTCTCCAACAATAATTGTGGATTTGTCTGTTTCTCTTTCAGATGTATCCATTTTTGCCTCATGTATTTTGAAGTGCTGTTATTAGGTACATACACTTTTAGGATTGTTATTTCTTCTCAAAGAATTGACTGTTTTATCATTTTGTAATGTCCCTCTTTGTGCCAGAAAATCCTTCTTGTTCTGAAGTCATTGTCTGAAATTAATGTAATTTCTCCAGCTTTCTTTTGGTTAGGTTTTCATGGTATATCTCCATCCCTTTACACATCTCTCTACAGAGAGTTTCCTTATACCTCTCTCTACCCACCCCCACCCCGCCAATTTCCCCTAATAGTAACATCTTGCATTAGTATGGTACATGTGTTACAACTGGTGACTGAATACATTATTATTAACTAAAGTCACATCTTACATTAAGGTTCACTCTTTGTGTTGTTCAGTTCTATGGGTTTTGTCAAATGCATAAAAATCCACCATTACTGTTTCATACAGAATAGTCTTACCGCCCTAAAAATCCCCTGTGCTTTGCTTTTTCATCCCTTTTTCACTCTCTCCTGGCAAGTGCTGATCTTTTTACTATCTCTATAGTTTTGCCTTTTCTAGAATGTCATATAGTTGGAATCATATAGTATGTAGCCTTTTCAGACTGGCTTCTTTCAAATAGCAATATGCATTTAAGTTTCCTCCATGTCCATGGCTTGATAGCCCATTTCTTTTTATTGCTGAATAATATTCCATTGTGGATCACTTTGTTTATCCATTCACCTATTGAAGGACATCTTGGTTGCTTCCAGTTTGGGGCCATTATGAATGAAGCTGCTATAAACATCACGTGCAGGCTTTTCTGTAGACATAAGTTTTCAACTCATTGTGGTTCATTTCCTTTTGAAGTTTGTAATTTTTTTTTACTGTGAACTCCTTTTCAGTGAGAGTTATTTTCCATGGAAATTCTGTGTACCCTAAGCTATGAAAGCATCACCGCAGAACTATTTGGATTGCCACTGCTGGGGCCCACTGGTTTCACTAATGCAGGAACAATTTATAGGTGAATTTATCAACTTCGGGGGTTTTGTATTATACTTCAAATGTCCATTTGGAATGCACTCCTACATGTGGTACAGGACTGTGGTTCTGACTTCTTGTAAGTAACCCCTGATTCTTCTTAACATTTTCATTAGCCAGTGGGTGACATCTTTCTAGTTCCTATTTTACACACAGAGATGTCCTTTGTGACTCCCAGCTTTAAGCAGGTAGCTCAATTCTAATTCTCTGCACATTTGTGCCCTGTGGCCTAGAATTCACTTCACACTCATGATTAGAGCCTTAGTCCCCCAACTGCAAAGCCACACAGCTTTAATTTCTGTTCACCCCCTCACTTTAAATTTCTTCTTCATTTTTGTCACATAATAAATTTATTTTCTGGTTTGAGCTTGGCTGCATATTAAATTATTTTTGTTAAATTTGAGCCAGCATTTCTTTGTACTTGCACTCAGGGGAGGTGGTGGTGGTGGGACATGGGGAGGGTCCATCCACATCAGCTCAAGTCATGTTGATAGGAGTTCACTGCTTGGGCATTTAGGGATTAATGTTATTCCATAACATTCTAGTGGAAAGACTTAACAAGTTTGATGATTCATTCATTTTCTTCTAGAAGTCTGGCAAGTTGATGAGCAGATAGATCACTACAAGGAAAGCCAAGACAAACTTCCGTGGCAAGCTGCATTCATAGGCAAGGAAACACTGAAGGATGAAAGTGGTCAAGAATCCAGAACATGTAGAAAAAGCATTTATCTGAGCACAGAATTTGATTCTGTAAGACAAAGACTCCCTAAATATTATTCATGGGAAAAGGCATTCAAAACATAATTTAAACTTTCTTGGTCAAAATAGAAGCTATGTAAGAAAGAAAGATGATGGATGTAAGGCATATTGGAAAGTATGCCTCCATTATAATCTTCATACAGTTCAACCTGCAGAGAGATTTTTTGACCCTAATCAACGAGAGAAAGCCCTCCACCAAAAGCGAGCCCTTAGAAAAAGTCAGAGAAGTCAAACTGGGGAGAAACTCTACAAATGTACTGAATGTGGAAAAGTGTTTATCCAGAAAGCAAACTTAGTTGTACATCAAAGAACTCACACTGGAGAGAAACCTTATGAATGCTGTGAATGTGCAAAAGCCTTCAGCCAGAAGTCAACCCTCATAGCACACCAGAGAACTCACACAGGGGAGAAGCCCTATGAATGCAGTGAATGTGGAAAAACCTTTATCCAGAAGGCACCACTTATTAAACATAAGAAAATTCATATGGAGAGAGACCCTATAAATGCAGTGTCTGTGAGAAAGCCTTCAGTAGGAAGTCAACTCTCATTAAACATCAGATAATTCATATAGGAGAAACCTTGTGAATGTAATAAATGTGGGAAATCTTTTAGTGTTAAATCAACTCTAATTGTATGTCACAGAACATAAATGCATAAGTTGCATGCTATTGTGAGTAGTGTGATGAAATTTTGCACTGTCCTGCTCTTTCCTGCTCAGGATGCAAATCAGTGAATCTTTTTTTTTTTTTTTTGAGACAGAGTCTTGCTCTGTCATCCAAACTGGAGTGCAGTGGCACAATCTTGGCTCACTGCAACCTCCGCCTCTTGGGTTCAACCGATTCTCCTGCCTCAACCTCCCAATAGCTGGGATTACAGGCACATGCCACCATACCTAGCTAATTTGTATTTTTAGTAGAGACAGGGTTTCACCATGTTGGCCAGCCTGGTCTTGAACTCCTGACCTCAAGTGATCCGCCTGCCTCAGCCTCCCAAAGTGCTGGGATTACAGGCATGAGCCACTGCACCCGGCTTGAATCATCCTTTTGTCCAGTATTATATCCATGCTGTATATGCTACCCGCCCACTAGTCCCTTAGCTGTCACAGTTGTCAGATTGACTGTCATGGGATTGCAGTGCTTGCATTAAAGCTACCCTTATTGTATAATGACCCCAAAGTGCAAGAGTAGTGATGTTGGCAATTTGCATACACCAAAAATAAGTTATAAAGTGCTTCCTTAAAGTGAAATGGTTAAAGTTCTTGACTTAATAAAGAAAAAAAATGTATGCTGAGGTTGTTAAGATTTACAGTAAGAATGAATCTTCTATCCAAGAAATTGTGAAGAAGGAAAAAGAAACTTGTGCTAGTTTTGTTGTCACATCTCAAACTGCAAAAGTTATGGCCACAGTGCATCATAAGTGCTAAGATGAAAAAGACATTAAATTTGCGGGTGGAAGGCGTGAATAGAAATGGGTTCTGACAGCAATCGGGTTCGGTACTATTCACAGTTTCAGGCATCCGCTAGGGATCTTGGAACATATCCCCCATGGATAAGGGAGGACTACTGTACCTTGTCATATTGTGCATTAAAGAATTCATTGAGTGTAATCATGTAAGTCTAACACACATTTAAAAAGCCCTCAGATATCATTTCGCCTTCAGTTGATGTAAGAAAACTCAGAAGTTACTCAAATCATTCAATAAATGATAAATTATTTATTTATTTATTTATTCATTTTTGAGACAGGTTATCGCTCTGTCACTTAGGCTGGGATGCAGTGGCATGATCACGGCTCACCAGAGCTTCGACTTCCCAGGCTCAGGTTATCCTCCCACCTCAGCCTCCCGAGTAGTGGGGACTACAGGCACCTGCCACTACACCCAGCTAATTTTTGTATTTTTTTTAGATGGGATTTTGCCATGTTGCCCAAGCTAGTCTCGAACTCCTGGGCTCAAGTGATCTGCCCACCTCAGCCTCCCAGAGTGCTAGGATTACAGGTGTGAGCCACTGTGACCAGCCAATAAATGATAAATTCCTTACCCATGAGTTTTAGTACATTGTACATCAAATAATTTATGAAGGGTCGAAACCATGAAGCTAGCAAACACTGGAATGCCTTTGGAAAGAAGTGAGGTGTCATATCAGAGCACTTACATTCAGGAAACATCAATTTAATAAATTTGATAACCCAGCTTTCCTGTATAATATAAGGAAAGTCATGTCTCAGATATGTCATCATCCATTTTATAGAAAAGATCGCAGGGGTTACAGTCAAGCACTCAATTATAAATTATACACATATTCTCTGTAGAATAGGTTTAAAAGCTTCTGAAAGTATAAATATATTTTATAATCAGGAGGACAGAGGAAAAACATATTAATCCTTACTAGACCAATCCCCAAGATTATCTGTAAATAGATAATCCCTAAATAGATTAGTCTGAGAGCACATGAGCCAGCAGGACTGCCAAATAGACTTGCACATGTATTTTATCTATCATCAGTACAAAAGTGGAAGCATCTTATGGAGAAAGGTTATATTCTTCTGGGATACTTTTCTTTTGAAAAGTCAAAGTTTATTACTCTCTCTTAAAAAAAGTAATTATGGTGGAAAGATCCTATAAGAGCAGTATTAATTGAAATAAAAATAAGCAACTTGAATATCCAGTAATAGGTGATTGAGTTGATATATTCATAAATTGGAATCATGCTTCCATTAATGTATTCATATTTTAAGGAGTGTGGAAAATGTTCATAGTAAACTAAGACTATAAAACTACTTTATGATTTGTGTTGTAAAATGGCATATATAAGAAGGATATGGCTGGGCGTGGTGGCTCACGCCTGCAGTCCTAGCACTTTGGGAGGCCAAAGCGGGCGGATCACCTGAGGTCAGGAGTTGGAGACCAGCCTGGCCAACATGGCGAAACCCCATCTCTACTAAAAATACAAAAATTAGCCAGGCATGGCATCACGGGCCTGTAATCCCAGCTACTCGGGAGGCTGAGGCAGGAGAATCCCTTGAACCCAGGAGGCGGAGGTTGCAGTGAGCTGAGATCGCACCACTGCACTCTAGCCTGGGCAACAGAGTGACATTCCATCTCAAAAAAAAAAAAAAAAAAAAAAAACGATATGCGATATGCACCATTATAAGTTCAGTGTCTCTGGGTTGTAGGAATATAGGCAAATTTTTTATTAGTAAAAAGTTAGATACATATGTATATATTTATATTACCTTTCTATCTTGTCTATGTGTTTATTCTCACATGTGGAGAGACACACAAAAAAAGCTAGGAAGAAACTACACCGTCTATTAATAGTTATATTTGGAACAAAAATTATTGATTTTTAATGCCTCTGATTATACTCTCAAATTTCAAGAAACTACCAAGAAGGATTATTTACAATGTCTTTTATATAGTTTTCTTTATCCCTCCTTATTTTTCTATTCAGTTTTATTTTCAATATATTACACTATTCTGCTACTTTCTGTTCTGCACACATCATCCCACTTTGACATGTCTACACATACTCTGTTTTCCATGTGGTTGTCTGTTTGATCTCATTGTTAGAAGAACATATTCTACAACTTTGAGAAAGTATCTCTTATGATTTTAACTTGGAGAGTGATTTTCTAATGAGAGCTAAAACATCATCTTGCTTTTACACTTCATCCTCACAAATCCTGTGACCTAAATTGGAAGATACCAGATTTTACATATGAGAAAACACTGTAGTGAGTAACTCAAGGTCCCATGGGTAATAAGAACAAACTGACGAAAACCCAAACCTCCAGAAACCAAATATAAATTCTGATACTGGTGATTGCTATTGGATAACTATTTTCTCTGTTCCTCTTTTTTCCATATTCCCTATCACCAGCCCACAAAATGCACTGTGGTGAGTATCTCTTCATATTGATTTGTTATGAAAGTAAAGGCTTTTCATTTTATAAAAGCATTACATTGATAAATTCCACTGATTCTCGTGGTAACACTATTAAGAGGGAAGACAATGACAGTCCCACCTCCACCGATCAGACATACCTTCTGATATTTTATAGATGAAAAAGCAAAATCATAAGGAGTTTGTTTACTTAAAACTCATGGAAAACAAGAAGTATAGCAACATTAGCCACTGATACACATTCCGTGTGGCTCCATGCAGCCAATTTGTGCTCCTCTACAATGTCTTTCATCCCTCTACACCTCACCCAATGGAAGAGAGGAGGGAACATCTTATGTGGTAATTTAGTATCTTCTCATTTTTGTCTTGGATTTAAATGTTGAATAAGAACAGGCCCTCATTTCCATGTATATTGTAGTTGGTATTGCCAGGCCAGCAATCATGCTGCAACAAGTTGTGGCGGGGCAGGGGGTGGGGGATGGGGAGATAAGTTGAAAAAAGTTTAAAGATATTGCCAAGCTGCGGAAACAATGAGTTCTAGATGAATTAAAATTCCAGAAAGTGAAGTGCTTTTTCTAGGGGAGTTGACAATTGTTGACCATTATCTCATCTGGGGGCACTTGCTGATTTTCATTGTGAGCTGAGGATGGGGCTTGGTCTAGGCTGATAGACTTTACAAGAGGAACAGATCCGGAAGGGCTTATGGAAGTTACATAGGGCTGACTTAGAAACTAGAAGAGCTTCAAGCACATGATTAGTTTTGTCCACCGGACATTTGCTAAGTTTGTGATCATGTGGGAGGTTAGGGAACTGGGCCAGAAAGGCCGTCTCTCTGCTTTGGAAACAGTCCAAATAAGAGAATGGGCTTGCCACAGTCATGAGAAAGAAGGCTAAAGAGCTCAGCTCAAAACCCATGAAGGGGAGAACTAAATCTCAAGCAGTTTTTCTAGTCTGAGGAGATAGACCAAACGGGCTCTCCAGCAAAAGTGCAGGAGGGAAACACCTGAGGCACAGTGATGAACAAGAGCTGGGTTGTGTTCGTAACACTAAAGCCCTGATTGTTTAAGGTGATTAGTGCCTTACCTTACCTCTCTTATCTTTAGAGAAAAAGATAATAAACTACAGTCTCTACAGTTTGTTTTGTTTTTTTGACTTAGGGTCTCACTGTCACCCAGGCTGGAGTGCAGTGGTGTGACCATGGCTCACTGAGGCCTCAACCTCCAGGGTTCAAGAAATCCTCCCACCTCAGCCTCTTAAGTAGCTGGGACTACAGACATACACTACCATGCCTTGCTAATTTTGTATTTTTTGTGGAGATGGAGTCTTGCTATGTTGCCCAGGCTGGTCTCTAACTCCTGACCTCAAGTGATCCTCCTGCCTCAGCCTCCCAAAGTGATGGGATTACAGGTGTGAGCCATCACACCCAATCATCTACAGTTTTTAAAATGCACAATGACCACAAAATTAAAGATTACTAGGTGCAAGAAAAGGCAGAGAAATTCAGCTGTTAGGACAAAATAGGCCAGGCACAGTGGCTCACACCTATAATCCCAGCACTTTGGAAGGCTGAGGTGGGAGGACCAATTGAGCCCAGGAGTTTCAGACCAGCCTGACTGATACGGTTTGGCTGTATGCCCACCCAAATCTCGTCTTGAATTGTAGCTCCCATAATCCCCACATGTCGTGGGAGGGACCTGGTGGGGGGTAATTGAATCATGGGGGTGGTTATCCTCATGCTGTTATGATAGTGACTGAGTTCTCATAAGATCTGATGGTTTTATAAGGGGCTGTTCCCCCTTTGCTCAGCACTTCTCTGCTGCCACCATGTGAAGAAGGACATGTTTGCTTCTCCTTCTGCCATGATTGTAAGTTTCCTGAGGCTTTCCCAGCCATGAGGAACTGCGAGTTAATTCCTTTATAAATTACCTTTATAAATTACCCAGTCTCGGGTATTTCTTCATAACAGTGTGAAAATGGACTAACACAGTAAATTGGTACCAGGAGTGAGGTGCTGCTATGAGGACACCTGAAAAGGTGGAAGCAACTTTGGAACTGGGTAACAGACAGAGGTTGGAACAGTTTGGAGGGTTCAGAAGAAGACAGGAAAATGTGGGAAAGTTTGGAACTTCCTAGAGACTTGGAGGGCTCAGAAGACAGCAATATGTGGGAAAGTTTGGAACTTCCTAAAGACTTGTTGAATGGCTTTGACCAAAATGCTGATAGTGATATGGACAATGAAGTCCAGGCTGAAGTGGTCTCAGATGGAGACGCAGAACTTGTTGGGAACTGGAGCAAAGGTGACTCTTGCTATGCTTTTGCAAAGAGACTAGGCCAGGCATGGTGGCTCATGCCTGTAATCCCAGCACTTTGGGAGGCTGAGGTGGGCAGATCACTTGAGGCCAGGAGTTCAAGACCAGCCTGGGCAACATAGTAAAACCCTGTCTCTACCAAAAATACACAAAATCAGCTGGGCATGGTGGCGAATGCCTGTAATCCCAGGTACTTGGGAGGCTGAGGCAGGAGAATTGCTTGAACCTGGGAGGTGGAGGTTGCAGTGAGCCAAGATCAAACCACTGTACTCCAGAGCCTAGCTGACAGAATGAGACCCTGTCAAAAAAAAAAAAAAAAAAAAAAGACTAGCAGCATTTTGCCCCTGCCCTAGAGATCTGTGTAACTTTGAACTTGAGAGAGATAACTTAGGGTATTTGGTGAAGGAAATTTCTTTTTTGTTTTTTTTTTTTTTTTTTGCTGTCCTTTTTTTTTTTTTTAATCATACTTTAAGTTCTAGGTTATATGTGCAGAACGTGCAGATTTGCTACATAGGTATACATGTGCCATGTTAGTTTGCTGCACCCATCAACTCGTCACTTACATTAGGTATTTCTCCTAATGCTATCCCTCCCCCAGCCCCCCAACCCCCGACAAGCCCCAGTGTGTGATGTTCCCCGCCCTGTGTCCAAGTATTCTCATTGTTCCATTCCCACCTATGAGTGAGAACATGCGGTGTTTGGTTTCCTTTCCTTATGATAGTTTGCTGAGAATGATGGTTTCCAGCTTCATCCACGTCCCTGCAAAGGACATGAACTCATCCTTTTTTATGGCTGCATAGTATTCCATGGTGTATATGTGCCACATTTTCTCAATCCAGTCTATCATTGATGGACATTTGGGTTGGTTCCAAGTCTTTGCTATTGTGAATAGTGCTGCAATAAACATATGTGTGCATGTATCTTTATAATAGGATGATTTATAATCCTTTGGGTATATACCCAGTAATGGGATTGCTGGGTCAAATGGTATTTCTAGTTCTAGATCCTTGAGGAAACACCACACTGTCTTCCACAATGGCTGAACTAGTTTACGGTTCCACTAACAGTGTAAAAGCGTTCCTATTTCTCCACATCCTCTCCAGCATCTGTTGTTTCCTTACTTTTTAATGATCGCCATTCTAACTGGCATGAGATGGTATATCATTGTGGTTTGGATTCGCATTTCTCTGATGAGCAGTGATGATGAACATTTTTCCATATGTCTGTTGGCTGCATAAATGTCTTCTTTTGAGAAGTGTCTGTTCATATCCTTTGCCCACTTTTTGATGGGGTTGCTTGTTTTCTTCTTGTAAATTTGTTTAAGTTCTTTGTAGATTCTGGATATTAGCCTTTTGAGTTGCCTGTTCACTCTGATGATAGTTTCTTTTGCTGTGCAGAAGCTCTTTAGTTTATTTAGATCTCATTTGTCTATTTTGGCTTTTGTTGCCATTGCTTTTGGTGTTTTAGTCATGAAGTCTTTGCCCATGCCTATGTCCTGAATGGTATTGCCTAGGTTTTCTTCTAGGGTTTTTATGGTTTTAGGTCTAACATTTAAGTCTTTAATCCATCTTAATTTTTGTATAAGTTGTAAGGAAGGGATCCAGTTTCAGCTTTCTACATATGACTAGCCAGTTTTCCCAGCACCATTTATTAAATAGGGAATCCTTTCCCCATTGCTTGTTTTTGTCAGGTTTGTCAAAGATCAGATGTTGTAGAAGTGTGGTTTTATTTCTGAGGCCTCTGTTCTGTTCCATTGGTCTATATATCTGTTTTGGTACCAGTACCATGCTGTTTTGGTTACTGTAGCCTTGTAATGTAGTTTGAAGTCAGGTAGCATGATGCCTCCAGCTTTGTTCTTTTTGCTTAGGATTGTCTTAGCTATGCAAGCTCTTTTTTGGTTCCATATGAACTTTAGTTTTTTCCAATTCTGTGAAGAAAGTCATTGGTAGCTTGATGGGGATGGCATTGAATCTGTAAATTGCCTTGGGTAGTATGGCCATTTTCATGATATTGATTCTTCCTATCCATGAGCATGGAATGTTCTTCCATTTGTTTGTGTCCTCTTATTTCGTTGAGCAGTGGTTTGTAGTTCTCCTTGAAGAGGTCCTTCACATCCCTTGTAAGTTGGATTCCTAGGTATTTTATTCTCTTTGTAGTAATTGTGAATGGGAGTTCACTCATGATTTGGATCTCTGTTTGTCTGTTTTTGGTGTATAGGAATGGTTGTGATTTTTGCACATTGATTTTGTATCCTGAGACTTTGCTGAAGTTGCTTATCAGCTTAAGGAGATTTTGGGCTGAGACGATGGGATTTTCTAGATATACAATCATGTCATCTGCAAACAGGGGCAATTTGACTTCCTCTTTTCCTAATTGAATACTGCCAAGACCAGCTCGGTCGGGGAGACCCTAACCCAGCGGCGCTAAAGAAATTAAAGACACACACACAGAAATATAGAGGTGTGAAGTGGGAAATCAGGGGTCTCACAGCCTTCAGAGCTGAAAGCCCTGAACAGAGATTTACCCACATATTTATTAACAGCAAGCCAGTCATTAGCATTGTTTCTATAGATATTCGATTAACTAAAAGCTTCCCTTATGGGAAACGAAGGGATGGGCTGAATTAAAGGAATAGGTTGGGCTAGTTAACTGCAGCAGGAGCATGTCCTTAAGGCACAGATCACTCATGCTGTTGTTGGTGGCTTAAGAATGCCTTTAAGCGGTTTTCTGCCCTGGGCAGGCCAGGTGTCCCTTGCCCTCATTCCCATAAACCCACAACCTTCCAGCTTGGCGTTAGGGCCATTATGAACATGTTACGGTGCTGCAGAGATTTTCTTTATGGCCAGTTTTGGGGCCAGTTTATGGCCAGATTTTGGGGGGCCTGCTCCCAACAGAATACCCTTTATTGCTTTCTCTTGACTGATTGCCCTGGCCAGAACTTCCAACACTATGTTGAATAGGAGTGGTGAGAGAGGGCATCCCTGTCTTGTGCCATTTTCAAAGGGAATGCTTCCAGTTTTTGCCCATTCAGTATGATATTGGCTGTGGGTTTGTCATAAATAGCTCTTATCATTTTGAGATACGTTCCATCGACACCTAGTTTATTGAGAGTTTTTAGCATGAAGGGCTGTTGAATTTTGTCAAAGGCCTTTTCTGCATCTATTGAGATAATCATGTGTTTTTTGTCATTGGTTCTGTTTATGTGATGGATTACGTTTATTGATTTGTGTATGTTGAACCAAGCTTGCATCCCAGGAATGAAGCTGACTTGATCATGGTGGATAAGCTTTTTGATGTGCTGCTGGATCTGGCTTGCCAGTATTTTATTGAGGAGTTTTGCATCGATGTTCATCAGGGATATTGGCCTAAAATTGTCTTTTTTTGTTGTTGTGTCTCTTCCAGGCTTTGGTATCAGGATGATGCTGGCATCATAAAATGAGTTAGGGAGGATTCCCTCTTTTTCTATTGATCAGAATAGTTTCAGAAGGAATGGTACCAGCTCCTCTTTGTACCTCTCGTAGAATTCGGCTGTGAATCCATCTGTTCCTGGACTTTTTTTGGTTGGTAGGCTATTAATTATTGCCTCAATTTCAGAACCTGTTATTGGTCTATTCAGAGATTCAACTTTTTCCTGGTTTAGTCTTGGGAGGGTGTATGTGTCCAGGAATTTATCCATTTCTTCTAGCTTTTCTAGTTTATTTGCGTAGAGGTGTTTACAGTATTCTCTGATGGTACTTTGTATTTCTGTGGGATTGGTGGTGATATACTCTTTATCATTTTTTTATTGTGTCTATTTGATTCTTCTCTCTTTTCTTCTTTATTAGTCTTGCTAGCAGTCTATCATTTTGTTGATCTTTTAAAAAAAACCAGCTCCTGGATTCATTGATTTTTTTGAAGGGCTTTTTGTGTGTGTGTCTCTATCTCCTTCAGTTCTGCTCTGATCTTAGTTATTTCTTGCCTTCTGCTAGCTTTTGAATGTGTTTGCTCTTGCTTCTCTAGTTATTTTAATTGTGATGTTAGGGTGTCAATTTTAGATCTCTTCTGCTTTCTCTTGTGGGCATTTAATGCTATAAATTTCCCTCTACACACTGCTTTACATGTGTCCCAGAGATTCTGTTACGTTGTGTCTTTGTTCTCATTGGTTTCAAAGAACATCTTTATTTCTGCCTTCATTTTGTTATTTACCCAGTAGTCATTCAGGAGCAGGTTGTTCAGTTTCCATGTAGTTGTGCAGTTTTGAGTGAGTTTCTTAATCCCAAGTTCTAATTTGATTGCATTGTGGTCTGAGAGACAGCTCGTTGTGATTTCTGTTCTTTTACATTTGCTGAGGAGTGTTTTACTTCCAATTATGTGTTCAATTTTAGAATAAGTGGTATGTGGTGCTGAGAAGAATGTATATTCTGTTGATTGGGGTGGAGAGTTCTATAGATGTCTATTATGTTGGCTTGGTCCTGAATATCCTTGTCAAGCTTCTGTCTCGTTGATCTGTCTAATATTGACAGTGGGGTGTTAAAGTCTCCCATTATTATTGTGTGGGAGTCTAAGTCTCTTTGTAGGTCTCTAAGGACTTGCTTCATGAATCTGGGTCCTCCTGTATTGGGTGCATATATATTTAGGATAGTTAGCTCTTCTTGTTGAATTGATCCCTTTACCATTATGTAATGGCCTTGTTTGTCTCTTTTGATCTTTGTTATTTTAAAGTCTGTTTTATCAGAGACTAGGATTGAAACCCCTGCTTTTTTTTTTTTTTTTTTTTTTTTTGCTGTCCATTTGCTTGGTAGATCTTCCTCCATACCTTTATTTTGAGCCTATCTGTGTCTTTGCACGTGAGATGTGTCTTCTGAATACAGCACACTGATGGGTCTTGACTCTTTATCCAATTTGCCAGTCTGTGTCTTTTAATTGGGGCATTTCGCCCATTTACATTTAAGGTTAATATTGTTATGTGTGAATTTGATCCTGTCATTATGATGCTAGCTGGTTATTTTGCTTGTTAATTGATGCAGTTTCTTCATAGGGTTGATGGTCTTTACAATTTGGCATGTTTTTACAGTGGCCGGTACCAGTTGTTCCTTTCCATGTTTAGTGCTTCCTTCAGGAGCTCTGTAAGGCAGGCCTGGTGGTGACAAAATCTCTCAGCATTTGCTTGTTTGTAAAGGATTTTATTTCTCCTTCACTTATGAAGTTTAGTTTGGCTGGATATGAAATTCTGGGTTGAAAATTCTTTTCTTTAAGAATGTTGAGGCTGGGTTCAGTGGCTCACGCCTGTAATCCCAGCACTTTGGGAGGTCGAGGCAGTGGATCATGAGGTCAGGAGATTGAGGCCATCCTGGCTAACACGGTGAAACCCCATCTCTACCAAAAATACAAAAATATTAGCTGGGCGTGGTGGCACGCACCTGTAGTCCCAGCTACTCGGGAGACTGAGGCAGGAGAATGGCATGAACCCAGAAGGTAGAGCTTGCAGTGAGCCGAGATCACACCACTGCACTCCAGCCTGGGCAACAGAGCAAGACTCCATCTCAAAAAAAAAAAAAAAAAAAAAAGAATGTTGAACATTTGCCTCCACCCTCTTCTGGCTTATAGGGTTTCTACAGAGAGCTCCCCTGTTAGTCTGATGGGCTTCCCTTTGTGGGTAACCCCACCTTCCTCTCTGGCTGCCCTTAACATTTTTTCCTTCATTTTAACCTTGGCGAATCTGACAATTATGTGTCTTGGGGTTGCTCTTCTCGTGGAGTATCTTTGTGGTGTTCTCTGTATTTCCTGAATTTGAATGTTGGTCTGCCTTGCTAGGTTGGGGAAGTTCTCCTGGATAATATCCTGAAGAGTGTTTTCCTACTTGGTTCTGTTCTCCCCGTCACTTTCAGGTACACCAATCAGACGTAGATTTGGTCTTTTCTCATAGTCCCATATTTCTTAGAGGCTTTGTTCGTTTCTTTTCACTCGTTTTCTCTAATCTTGTCTTCTTGCTTTGTTTCATTAATTTGATCTTCAATCACTGATATCCTTTCTTCTGCTTGATTGAATCAGCTATTGAAGCTTGTGTATGCTTCACGAAGTTCTCATACTGTGGTTTTCAGCTCCATCAGGTCATTTAAGCTCTTCTCTACACTGGTTATTCTAGTTACCATTTCATCTAACCTTTTTTCAAGGTTTGTAGCTTCCTTGTGATGGGCTAGAACATACTCCTTTAGCTCAGAGAAGTTTGTTATTACTGACCTTCTGAAGCCTACTTCTGTCAACTCATCAAACTCATTCTCTGTCCAGTTTTGTTCCCTTGCTGGCAAAGAGTTGTGTTCCTTTGGATGTTTAGAGGCATTCTGGTTTTTGGAATTTTCAGCCTTTCTGCTTTGGTTTCTCCCCATCTTTGTGGTTTTATCTACCTTTGGTCTTTGATGTTGGTGACCTACGGATGGGGTTTTGGTGTGGATGTCCTTTTTGTTGATGTTGATGCTATTCCTTTTGTTAGTTTTCCTTTTAACAGACAGGCCCCTCAGCTGCAGGTCTATTGGAGTTTGCTGGAGGTCTACTCCAGACCCTGTTTGCCTGGGTATCACCAGCAGAGGTTGCAGAACAGCAAATATTGCTGCCTGATTCTTCCTCTGGAAGCTTTATCCCAGAGGGGCACCTGCCTGTATGAGGTGTCTGTCGGCCCCTACTGGGAGGTGTCTCCCAGTCAGGCTACACAGGGGTCAGGGACCCACTTGAAGAGGCAGTCTGTACATTATCGGAGCTTGAACGCCACGCTGGGAGAACCACTGCTCTCTTCAGAGCTGTCAGGCAGGGACATTTAAGTCTGGAGAAGCTGTCTGTTGCCTTTTGTTCAGATATGCCCTGCCCTCAGAGGTGAAATCTAGAGAGGCAGTAGACCTTGCTGAGCTGTGGTAGGCTCCACCCAGTTTGAGCTTCCTGGCCTCTTTGTTTACATTGTGAGCACAAAACCGCCTATTCAAGCCTCAGCAATGGCTGACCCCCCTCCCCTTGCCAAGCTCACGCGTCCCAGGTCGATCTCAGATTGCTGCACTAGCAGCGAGCAAGGCTCCACGGGCGTGGGACCTGCCGAGCCAGGCATGGAAGGGGATCTCCTGGTTTGCTGGTTGTGAAGACTGTGGGAAAAGCACAGTACTTGGGCAGGAGTCTACCACTCCTCCAGGTACAGTCACTCCTGGCTTCCCTTGGCTAGGAAAGGGAAATCCCCGACCCCTTGCGCTTCCTGGGTGAGGCGACACCCCGCCCTGCTTCGGCTCGCCCTCCATGGGCTGCACCCACTGTCCCAATGAGATGAACCAGGTACCTCAGTTGGAAATGGAGAAATCAGCCATCTTCTGCATCAATCTCACTGGGAGCTATAGACCAGAGCTGTTCCTATTTGGCCATCTCCCAGAAGATAAGCAGCCCAGACTTGAGTTTCTAGATGGATAAAACCAGGTGCATGTTCGAGGCACAGAGCAGGGTATTTATAACCCATGGTAACATTAAATGCAGTGCCTTCTTCTCCTGATTGAGCAGGACAATGGTCATCTGTAACTGATAAGCCCAATAAGAATAATTATGTGTAGCAGGTAAATCAGTGTGAGAGGAAACTGGTGAGACAGAAAGTATAAGGAGGAGAATCATTAAATAAAACCTAGTGTAAGCGAGATTCAGTGCTGAAGGAGGAAGAGAAGAACAGAGGGATGTTATTTTAAGGCTAATAGAAATGGTGAGATTTTTAGGTTTGTAAGGAGAAAAAGAAAGGTAATCAGGAGAAGTGGGATTAGTTAGATGGGTCTCCATTGCCATCAGGGAGGATTGAATCAGACCCATTGTGATTTGGTGTGCCAGCTTCTGAGGAGTTGGCACAGATCTCACCACATCTGAGGACAGTCTCTGACACAGACGTCTTTTCTCTGTGGTTTTCTTTTGATGATCTCCTGGTGAAACACAAGCATATCCTCTTTCCCACATTAAGTAGAATAAGAGACAATATTTAAAAGTTTGGGGAAATCCTGTAAGGCAGTAATTACAGCAATTAACTCTGCCTTTTGAGCAGAGGTATAAGAGGTAGAAATAAGCTTGTCTGTAGGTCTTAAATAATTAATGTTACCCAAAAGTTTTTGGAAGTCATTTAAAGTTTTGAAGGTATCTCTCCTAATTTGAACTTTTTGAGGTTGAATACGTTGTTTATCGACCACCATTCCTAAATAGTGAACAGCAGTGGTCTGTTGAATTTTATCCTGAGCGATGTGTAATCCAGCCTCTATAACACGGCGGTTCAAACTTTGATAACAGTCAATTAATTCTTTATCAGTGGGGGCAGCAATTAAAATATCATCAATATAATGAAGAATATAGGCCTGGGGAAATTGGGCTCAAACTAGTGAAAGCACTTATCCAACATAAAGCTGGCAGATTGTAGGGCTATTTAGCATTCCCTAAGGAAGTATTTTCCATTGATAATGAGCTGCAGGCTCCTGATTATTGATAGATGGTACAGTAAAATCAATTTTTTTACAATCCAATTTATGTAAAGCAATATAAACAATCTTTAAGATCAATAACTATGAGAGGCCAATTTTTAGGTATTAAAGCAGAGGCAGGCATGCCAGGTTGGACAGCTCCCATAGGTTTAATTACAGCATTAATAGCCCTTACATTGGTTACCATCCGCCATTTGCCTGATTTCTTTTTTACTAGAAACACAGGAGAATTCCAGGGGGAAAGAGAAGGTTCCACATTTCCAAGTTGTAACTGTTCAGAAACCAATTGAGTTAAAGCTTCCAGTTTTCTTTAGAAAGCGGCCACTGCTGAATCCAAACGGGTGTGTCAGATTTCCATTGTAAAGGGATAGGATCAGGAGGCGTGGCAGCAGCCACCACTAAAAAGAATAACCTAAACCATTACTGTCTTATTTTATAGTAATTGGGAGGGGTTTAGTAATCCCTTCATGCTTTGGACCGAGACCAAGCCCACGAACAAACCCCATGTTTTCCATCATATGCTGACTGGGAGCACTGTAAGAGTTATGTGGAATATTAATTTCAGCCTCAGTATCTACTAGGCCCTCAAAACTTTTTTAAGATCATTGGGGGTAACGTTAAGCCAAAGTTACCAGAGTTAGACATTGAATTTTTAGTATCGTTAGGTGGGGGAGGAGTAGGCGAAGGGAGAGGCTGAGCAGATAACGAAGGCCGTGTGGGAGAGGAAGGCTGAGGAAAAGGCAGAGAAACTGAGGAAAAGGCAGAAAACTGTGGCAACTGCAGGGGGTCACGGGATTGGCACACCACCAAGACAGCACACACCAAGGCCCAACCACCCCAAACAGTGACAGTAACATAATTCCCTGCCGGGACCAGCTCCCAGAATGTTGAACCAACATGATCCCATACTTTTACATATACGGTTCCTTTTTCAGGAAACCAAGGACAGTATTTTTCCACTGCCCTGAATAGAGTGACCATATTTTCCATGGTTACTCGGACCCTTCCCTGTTTCAACAGGTCTACGTCTAAGATTCCTTTTTCAGGAGACCAAGGACAGAATTTTACCACTGCCCTGAATAGAGTGACCATATTTCCCATGGGCACTTGAACCTTTTTCTGTTTTAACCGGAGTTTAATATAGAAGAGATAAGTATAATTTTTATACTCCATGTGACCCATAGTTAACCCGGACCATACACAGACTACTCACCAGTCATCAGGGAGTCAAACACGTGTATCTGTGGACCCAAACCAATGACATTTCTCTGCACCTACCAAAGGGAATCAGGTTCCCACATGCACTTAGGAAAAAAGAAAGACCACGTGGGCGTCAGATATCGGGCAAAATTCACCCCCGATATTTCACGTAGGTTCTTTTCTATTTTCTCTAAGTGTCGGCTGGTCTGAGAAATAAAGGGACAGAGTACAAAAGAGAGAAATTTTAAAGCTGGGCGTCCAGGGGAGACGTCATATGTCGGCAGGTTCCATGATGCCCCCTGAGCCATAAAACCAGCAAGTTTTTATTAGTGATTTTCAAAACGGGAGGGAGTGTACGAATAGGTGTGGGTCACAGAGATCACATACTTCACAAGGTACTAGAATATCACAAGGCAAACAGAGGCAGGGCAAGATCACAGGACCACAGGACCGGGGCAAAATTAAAATTGCTAATGAAGTTTCGGGTGCACACTGTCATTGATAACATCTTATCAGGAGACAGGGTTTGAGAGCAGACAACCAGACTGACCAAAATTTATTAGGCGGGAATTTCCTCATCTTAATAAGCCTGGGAGCGCTACAGGAGACCGGGGCTTATTTCATCCCTCAGCTACAACCGTAAAAGACAGCCGTCCCCAAAGTGGCCATTTCAGAGGCCTCCCCTCAGGGATGCATTCTCTTTCTCAGGGATGTTCCTTGCTGAGAAAAATAATTCAGTGATAGACCCTCTTCATTGTATCATTCCCTCAATAGTTTGAGTGTCTGGAGAACCTGTGAATACAATAAAATATCACTTCTGTGATTATGTTACTTTAAATGGCCAAAGGGAGATTGTCTGAGTGGGCCTAATGTTTTCACATGAGCTCTTTAAAAGCAGAGAACTTTCTCCTGTTGGGTGGCAAAAGAGGGAGTCACAGATTTGAAGTACAGGAGGGATTAGAACACAAGGGAGATTCTGTTACTGATATGGAGAAGGCTCATAGTAAGGAACTTTGAACAACCTCCAGGATTTGAAAGTAGCCCCTGGCTGACAGCCAGCTAGAATGAGGACCTCAATTCTACAATCAAAAGAAACAGAATTCAGCCAAGAACCTTAATGAGCATATAAGCAGATTCAGCCTCCAGATAAGCTCCTAGCCTGGCTTACATCATGATTTCCACCTTGTGAGACAGAACTCAGCTAAGCCCATCTGTAATTCTGACCTACAAAACTATGAATTAATAAATGGGTGTTGTTGGCTAGATGCAGTGGCTCACACCTGTAATCCCAGCACTTTGGGAGGTTGAGGCGGGCAGATCATTTGAGGTCAGTTCGAGACCAGCCTGACTAACATGGTGAAACCCCATCTCTACTAAAAATACAAAAAAATTAGCTAGGCATGGTGGTGTGTGCCTATAGTCCCAGCTACTTGGGAGGCTGAGGCAGGAGAATTGCTTGAACCTGAGAGGCAGAGGTTTCAGTGAGCCAAGATTGCGCCATTGCACTCCAGCCTAGGCAAGAGAGTGAGACTTTGTCTCTAAATAAATAAATAGGTGTTGTTTTAAACCACTAAGTTTTTGGAGGTTTGTTTTGGCAGCAATAGAAAACTAATGCAGAAAACTTAGATGATTTTCATACTGGAATTAGCCAAAAGCACTTTAAATTACCATTAATATAACAGATGTAAAGGAAATGGATTAAAATATGAAGGATTTCAAAATATTTGTAATATCTAAAAATGAATGAAATATTTATGCTACAAACTGAAACAAAATACAGTAGCCAAGAACTTACTGTATGGGTTTTAACAGCAGATTGGACACAACAGAAGACAGGATTCATGAATGTGAAGACAAGTCAATAGATTTGTCTCACTGGGAGGGAAAAAATGCAAATAACACAGACAGTGTTAGGCATTTGGGACACAGCCAAAAGGTAAAGCACATATAACTGGGGTCCCAGAGAAGAGAGAAACATTGGAACAGGAATAATATTTGAGACAATGGTTAAAATTGATAAAAATCCAGTGAAAGAGATCAAATTGTGGGGTCAAGAAGCTTTGAGAATCCCAATTCAAATAATATACCAAAATTCATTTCCAGCCATGATGGAGTAATCAGGTCCAAACTTACCCACCTGCTATAAACAACTAGAAATAATATATATACACTATATGAGGTAACAGTTTTTGTATATTGAACAAAGGCAGTACAGGATTATAAAGCTGAGAAAAGGAAAACAAATGAGGTGAGCTCTATGATTGCCCTGGCTTCCTGCCTGGATGTACTTTGCAAAATGTGATACAGGGACAGGGGTTTGAAGAAGAACATGATGGTTCACAGAGTTAAGAGGTCAGTACTCAGGAAGTCCAAAGCTACTGGAAGTTTCAGCAGAAAAGGGAGTTGACAAGAGAGAACAAGAGAAATCTGCATGAGGTCCCCTTAGGTTTGTAACTGAATATTAAGCTGTGTATAGTGGAACTCCACAAGGCAAGGGAAAGAGCAGTTGGGGAGCTGTAAGCTGAAGAGTTTCCAGAGGTCACACAGGGATGGAATGTGTGAGTTCTAGCAAGTCAGAGTGGAGAGTTCTTGTCAATCACCCCCAGGCAATCAGTGGAGACCCCACGGGAGTCATGTCTTAGTAGCGGGGATAAAATAGCCCTCGAAGGGAATGGGAGAAAATTTTTGCAATCTACCCATCTGACAAAGGTCTAATATCCAGAATTTACTAGGAACTTAAACAAATTTACAAGAAAAAAAACCATCAAAAAGTGGGCAAAGGATATGAACAGACAGTTCTTAAAAGAAGACATTTACGTGGCCAACAAACATAGGAAAAAAAGCTCAACATCACTGACCATTAGAGAAATGCAAATCAAAACCACAATGAGATACCATCTCATGCCAGCCAGAATGGTTATTATTAAAAAGTCAAGAAACAATAGATGCTGGTGAGGCTGTGGAGAAATAGGAACGCTTTTACACTGTTGGTGGGAATGTAAATTAGTTCAAACATTGTGGAAGACAGTATGGTGATTCCTCAAGGATCTAGAACCAGAAATACCATTTGACCCAGTGATCCCATTACTGGGTATATACCCACAAGAATATAAAGCATTCTACTATAAAGACACATGTACACATATGTTTACTGCAGCACTAGTTACAATAGGAAAGTCATGGAACCAACTCAAATGCCCATCAATGATAGACCGGATAAAGAAAATGTGGTACATATACACGATGGAATACTATGCAGCCATAAAAAGGAATGAGATCATGTCCTTTGCAGGGACATGGATGAAGCTGGAAGCCATCATCTTCAGCAAACTAACACAGGAACAGAAAACCAAACACTGCATGTTCTCACTCATAAGTGGGAGTTGAACAATGAGAACACATGGACACAGGGAGGGGAACAACACACACCAGGGCCTGGTGGGAGGGAACTTAGAGGATGGGTGCAGCAAACCACCATGGCACACGCATACCCATGTAACAAACCTGCATGTTCTGCACATGTATCCCGGAACTTAAAGTAATAAATAAATAAATTAATTAATTAATAAAAATATCCCTAGAGGGAAGGATACCATTAAACTTACCCTAACAAAGGTACAAATTAGTCTTGAAAGAATGAAGCATCTTAACCACTTGCTAGAATGAAGTCCAACATTCTTTAAAGGAATACAACAAAATAGCATTCAACAATGTAAATTTATTATGTAAATTTATTTAATATCCAATCAGATATTAAGATGTGAAGATATAGGAAATGTGATGCCTAGCTAAGAAAAAAATCAGATAATGAAAATAGACCAAGAAATGACAAATATGGTGGACTTTTAAAAATCTATTAAAATATTAGAAATATTCTTGAAGATTGAAAGGAAAGGTGAGGAATGGAAGATAACTTCATGTCAGAAATGATGCAAGCCAAAACACAGAGGAATGAAAGCTTCAAAATGCAGAAAGAAAAAACAAAATTGTTGATATAGAATTCAAAACCCAGAAAAAATATTCAAAAATGAAGGCAGGCCAGACACAGTGGCTCACACCTGTAATCACAGCACTTTGGGAGGATTTAAAGAAGGATTGCTTGAGTGAAGGAATTCAAGACTAGCCTGGGCAACACAGTGAGACCCCATATCTACAAAAAATTTAAAAAGTAGCTGGGTGTGGTGGTGCATCCCTGTAGTCCCAGCTATTCAGGAGGCTGAGGTGGGAGGATTGCTTGAGCCCAGGAGTTCAAAACCAGCCTGGGCAACATAGGGAGACTCTGTTTCTACAAAAAATTAAAATATTAGCCAGGCATAGTGGTGCATGCTTATAGTCCCAGCTACTTGGGAGGCCGATGTGGGAGGATTGCTTGAGCCCAGGAGGTCAAGGTTTCAGTGAGCCATGGTTGCACCACTGCACTCCAGCCTGGGCAGCAAAGTGAGATGCTGTCTTAAGAAAAAGAAATAAACCATGATCATCTCAATGGTTGCAGGAAAATCACTTGGAAAATTAATATATATTCATGAAAGAAAATAAACATCTCTCAGTAAACTAGGAATAGAAGGGAAATTCCTCAGTCTGTTAAACAGCAGCTACAAAAAGCCACAGCCAACATCATATTAAATAGTGAAACCCTGAACGCTTACTCTCAAGCTCATTAATTCTATTATTTAAAAAAAAATTTTTTAGAGACAGGGTCCTGCTTTGTTTACCAGGCTGGAGTATAGTGGCATGATCACTGTAGCCTCCAATTCCTGGGCCTAAGCGATCCTCCCACCTCAGCCTCCCAAGTAGCTGGGTCTCTGTGTGTGTGTGTGTGTGTGTGTGTGTGTGTGTGTGTGTGTGTGTGTGTGTGTGTGTATAGAGACGGGTTCTCACTTTGTTGCCCAGGCTAAGCTGGGACTGTGTGTGTCTGTGTGTCTGTGTGTGTCTATGTGTGTGTGTCTGTGTGTGTCTGTGTGTAGAGATGGGTTCTCACTTTGTTGCCCAGGCTGAGTCTCAAACTCCTTGCCTCAAGTGATCCTCCTGCTTTGGCCTCCCAAAGTACTGGGTTTACAGGCATGAGCTACCATGCCCAGCCTCAAGCTCATTAATTCTTTTCTCAATTGTATCAATTCTGCTGATAAGCCTGGCATTCCTAAGAGTTAAATTGATGGGTACCCAAAAGGTCAGCTATTTAATATTACAATCGGAAAAAGGAAAGATTCAAAGAGCAGGTGTCTGAGGACAACTACCTCATTAAAATATGAGTGTTCCTTGCTCAGTTCCCAGACCTGAGCCAATCTTCAGATCTAGAACCATTTGTCTACAGAGTTGTCCATGTGCCTCAGAGGAAGAACCCTACAGTTTTATGGCAGGCATAGATTATAATGCTTACCCTAGTCTCTCCCCAAAGTAACCTATGGCCATTTATTTGGGTGACTATACACTTGGGAAAGGAAATACCAAGAAATTTTTAGGACTATCAGAAAAAGCTTTCAAAGTTGACATCAATACACAGACACTGAAAGCATCATCATGGCCCTCCTATCATGTGGGGACTTAATGGGTCCAGGCAATAATGGCATCCTGGCCAAGATGGTAAATTTAAAACAATATTGTACTCTAGGGGATGATAGTGTCACCATTAAAGACCTAAATGATGAAGGAGTGGTGGTTACTAATATATTTCTGTTTAATTAATCATTCTGGCCTTTTCAAAAACCAGATAGATCCTACAGAATGACTGTAGAATATCACAAGCTCAACGAGACCAAGTTTAATTTTGCAAAAGAGAAGTACAGCCCATGTTAAGCCTCCTTGGGATCTAAAGGTAACATATTACACATCTAGAAGTGCTTCTCTGTCCCATACACCAAGTGATACAGAAGGCTGCCAGCTTTGAGTGGGGCCTAGAGCAGGAAAGGCTCTACAGTACACAGCTTTGGTACACACAGCCTTGTTGCTTAGATCATATGATCTGGCAGACTTTGGCGTGGAGGTGTCAGGGGTGGAAAAAATGAAGTATGAGAGCATCCCTGGGATTTTGGAGCAAGGCCATTAAATCTGCAACAGAGAATTATACTACTTTTGAGAAACCACTGCTTGTGTTAGGCACCATAAACCTCATTTTGTCATGCTGCTCCAGTCCATTTACTGACTAACCCACAAAATTGCCAATTTTCGCTGTGGCCCAGAGCAGGAATAACTTTTAAACAGACCTGATCTGTCATGCACACTGTCTCTTGGGCCATATGACCTAGTATATCATATGGAGCTGACGTGTCTGTGCCAGATAGAAATGTTGTATGACACCCTTGGAAAGTCCCTGTGTGTCACAGTACAATCCATTAGGATTTGGAAGCTGTATTAATCCGTTTTCATGCTGCTGATAAAGACGTACCCGAGACTGAGCAATTTACAAAAGAAAGAGGTTTAATGGACTTACAGTTCCATGTGGCTGGGGAGGCCTCACAATCATAGTGGAAGGCAAGGAGGACCGAGTCATGTCTTACATGGGTGGCAGCAGGCAAAGAGAGAGAGCTTGTGCAGGGAAACTCCCATTTTTAAAACCATCAGATCTTGTGAGACTTATTCATTATCATGAGAATAGCATGAGAAAGACTGGCCCCATGATTCAATTACCTCCCACTGGGTCCCTCCCACTGGGTCCCTCCCACAACACGTGGGAATTGTGGGAGATACAATTCAAGATGAGATTTGGGTGGGGACACAGCCAAAGCATATCAGAAGCAAAGCAATATCATCCTCTGCAGATAACTATTCTATAGAGAAGAAGTTTCTAGCTTGCTATGGAGCCAGTACCTTTTCTCTAATCCAGTCCCATCCCTCAAAGTTAATAACTATCCAGAATTGTAATGCCAAAGAAAAGGGAAGTTCCATAAATTAGATGGTATATTTGAGACCCTAGACAAACAAGAAAATAAAGGAAACTCCAGGAAAATTTTTAAATAAGCATAAATGATTATTAAAAATAATTCATATTTTCTTATGAATGTTATATATTTCCTTGACCATATTATTCAATTATTTTAGAATCCATGATTCATAGCTTTTATATCTGAAAGGCCTGTGGGCCTGCTTCTATTGTCCACTTTTTTCTTCTGACTCTGGGTAGACCTGGCAATTTTTGATTGAATGCCATTGTGCATAAGAAATTGTAGAAGCTCTAGATGAGCTTTTGTTTCTTTTGTTTGTTTAGAGACAGTGTCTTGCTCTGTTAGCCAGGCTGGAGTACAGTGGCACAATCATAGTTCACTGCAGCCTTGAACTCCTGGGCTCAAACAATCCTCCCACCTCAGCCTCCCGAGTAGCTGGGACTACAGGTGTGAGCCACCACACCTGGCTAATTTTTTATTTATTGTAGAGACAAGGTCTCACTATATTGTGAGGCTGGTTTCGAACTCCTAGCCTCAAGTAATTCTCCCACCTTGGCCTCCCAAAGTGCTGGGATTAGAGGCATGAGCCACCACACACAGCCAAGCTTTAGTTTCTGAAGGTAATTATAGTAGGAGCAAATTACCTGAATTCAGTTAGTGAGCTCATTCAAGGTGTGGTATCAATCTTAAGATCTGGTCTATGTTTACTCCTTCCTAATTCCTAGGTACAGTCCTTCAGAGGTTCCAACTGAAAGCCTGTGGTATTTAACAAGGCCCATCATCACCGGTGGAATCTGAACTTCAAGTCTGATTTCCTTGGCATACAATTTTCTACTAAAAGCTCTGCACCTGGCTGCTGTGAATTTCCAAATCTATCCCAAGCCATTCACCAATTAGTATATTCCTTGTGAGGAAAAGTAGCTTGGTCTATTGGACTTGTCTCTCTTCACTCCTCTTGTCACCAGGATCTTTCCATTCAGGTCCCATTGTCTTAGCTCACGGCTCCCTCAAGTACTATCAGCCAGCTGCAGTCTCTTGCTACATGGGCTTCTTCAATATGGCTGCTTACTTCATCAAACCAGCAAGGAAAATCTCTCCAGTCTGCTAAGACAGTCTTATATAACATAATGTAGTCATGGGAGTGACATCCCATCACCTTTGCCCATAGTCTATTGGCTAGCAGCAGTCTCAGTTCTGCCCACCTTCAGGGAAGGGATTATATAGGGCATTAATCATTGGGGGTCATCTAGTGTTTCTGCCTTAACTGCTAACAGAATGACAGGGACAAGAGGGAGTACAAGCATTCAGCAGCACTCACAAATATCACAGTGAAAAGAGCTTTCTTCAGAAGTTCATTTTGTCTCATTACTTGAACACTTAAGCATTCCTTACATCTCTCACTTGTAAAATTTGTTAACTAGTAACTTATATCACAGGATTTGGTGATTATAGAATAACAAGCGATTGAGATGATTTTATCAGAAAATCACATACAGATATTATTAAAATCATAGGATACTGTATTCCCAGCTACTTGGGAGGCCGAGCAGGACTGCTTGGGCCCAGGAATTTGAGACCAGCCTGAACAACATACTGAGAGCCCCTGCCTCCAAATATTATAGGATACCCAGTCTCGAGATGCAAAATATTGTTGACCCTGGAACATGGGATTATGGGCACTGACTCTCCAGCAATAAAATATCTGCATATAATTTATGAATCCCCCCAAATTTGACTACTAATAGCTTACTGTTGACCAGAAACCTTACTGATCATGTATACAGTCCATTAACACATTTTGTGTATTATATGTGTATCCTATTTACTATTCATTCAGTGAAGTGGATCATAAGAAGTTTTCATCCTCGTCATCTTCACATTGAATAGGCTGAGGAGGAGAAAGAAGGGTTGATCTTGCTGTCTCAGTGGTGGCACATATGGAAGAAAATCCACATATAAGTGGACATACACAGTTCAAACCCATGTTGTTCAAGGGTCAACTATGTACACACTCAAACCTGTAAACTCAATCATATGGAAAACAAATAGGCAATATGTATACATATGTGAAAATGGGATCATTTTAAGAAGAGAATGATGTTACATATTAAAGACAAAGCTGAGTGGCAAAATGGATGGGAAAAGAAAATAAGCATGCATAAGATACACTTTAAACGATATATTTTATTGGTGATTTCTGGAGACTACATTCAAAAAAATTTTTACACATCAATAATCCCCATACTCAAATGCCAATGTACTTAATAATTTGGTGTGTTTCTTTTCTTTTTCCCTCCACACTACACAGATATACCTTTTTGTTCCATGTGTTTATCTATATACATACTCACCTATGAAATAGGTGAATACAAATTTATACTTATATAGATGAAATACAAATTTATACTTATATGTGCATATAACCTTACTCATCACAAAATTTTTATATGTCAACCACCCAGAATCACTGATATAATGGTTCATATACTTCCTGTTTTTACAATATTAATCATATGGTTATTGTTTTATATTTTTTACTTAATGATTTACCATGAACATTTTCCCAAATTTGCCAGTAGTCTTAATTGGTGCATGTTATTTCACCTAATTGACATATCAATTTTTAATCATCTATCATTGGATATTGTCTTATTTTTTCACTACTGTAAATAATACTGCTGTTATGGAAGATACTCTGAAAATTTTAAATATTGCTTCACCATAAAATTGTTACTTTCTTAAAACATGGAGAATTTTAAGTTCTAAGCACTGTTCCTAAGGAAAGTATGTAAAAGCTTACTATGTGCCCTTTCTGTAATGGCTTTGCATTTTTGCACTGAAGATATTGATGAATAATATACGTAAGGTCTCCTGTTTGAGATCTTTGTTTCAGGGATCCTGATGACTCATCCTCTCTTACCCTATTTAAGAAAGCATTTTTTTCTATTTGTTTAGGAAAAGAATCTGGGAGTTTGCCCCACATAGGATATTTTATGCTTTATACTGTTCTTTTAAAAATGTCATACTCACTGAGCGTGGTGGCTCTCGCCTGTAATCCCAGCACTTTGGGAGGCTGAGGCGGGCGGATCACCTGAGGTCAGGAGTTCGAGACCAGCCTGCCCAACATGGCAAAACCACGTCTCTACTAAAAATACAAAAAAAAAAATATTAGCTGGGTGTGGTGGCGGGTGCCTGTAATCCCAGCTACTTGGGAGGCTGAGGCAGGAGAATCGCTTGAACCTGGGAGGCAGAGGCTGCAGTGAGCCAAGATCGTGCCACTGCACTCCAGCCTGGGCGACAAGAGTGAAACTCCATCTCTAAATAAATAAATAGTCATACTCTACTCCACAGTGAACATATCTTAAATTTATAATTGTTTTCCACCTCTACACCTCTTCCACAAAATGTTTGGTAAAGAACATGGTAAGTGTGGTGGCTCATATCTATAATCCGAGTGCTTTGGGAGGCAAAGGTGGGAGGATCAATTAATGCTAGGAGTTCAAGACCAGCCTGGGCAACATAGCAAGACCCTGTCTCTATTAATAAAAGAATATAGAGCATGATTCCTCTCATTTCTACCATGGGTTTGTTTATTTATTTATTTGACAAGGTCTGGCTATAACGCCCAGGCTGGAGTGCAGTGGCACGATCTCAGTTCACTGCAACCTCTGCCTCCTGGGCTCAAGCCATCCTCCTACTTCAACCTCCTGAGTAGCTGGGACTACAGGTATGCACCACTACACTCAGATAACTTTTGTATTTTTTGTAGAGACAGAGTTTTGCCATGTTGCCCAGGCTGGTCTCAAACTTGTGAGCTCAAGCAATCTGCCCACCTCAGCCTCCCAAAAGTGCTAGGATTACAGGTGTGAGCTACCTACCATGCCTGGCTACCATGGTTTTATAAGCTCACTAAATTCTTAGTTTTCCTCGGCATAAATACTCTGATAAACAGTGCCATTTAAATTATTTCTGAAGGCTTTCCCACATAACTACACTCAGTTTTGCCCCTTTTGAATTATTTGACATACAGTTCTTCACTCCTGGGTGAAGAATTCTGGGTGAAAAAACTGATCACATTTATTGACACCTCTGGAATTATACTTTTGTACTTTTTATTAAGTGAACATTAACATATCAAGAATTTCCAATATTCTGGACATTTATAAGATTACTCCCCATGATTAATTATTTGACAAATAATGAGACTAGTAATAGTCAAATGACAAATAACTACTAGTATAATTATCCCACTCTCAAGTATAATCATAGGTTTTTATCTCCTGTGTGACTTCTCTGATGTTTAATGAGAGTTGACTTCCCACTGAATGCTTTCCCACAGTCTCTGCATTCATAAGGTTTCTCTCCTGTATGAGTTCTGTGATGCACAATGAGAGTTGATTTCACACTGAAGGCCTTCCCACATTCATTACATTTGTAAGGTTTTTCTCCTGTATGAATTCTCTGATGTTTGATGAGAGTTGACTTCCTACTGAAGGCTTTTTTACAGTCAGTGCATTCATAGGGTCTCTCTCCTGTATGAATTCTCTGATGTTTAATCAGTGGTGACTTCTCACTAAAGGCTTTCCCACATTCGTTGCATTTATAGGGTTTCTCTCCTGTATGCATTCTCTGATGTACAATAAGGGTTGACTTCTCCCCAAAGGCTTTCCCACATCTTCTGCATTCATAAGGTTTCTCTCCTGTATGAGTTCTATGATGAACAGAGAGGTGTGACTTTCCACTGAAAGTCTTCCCACATATACTACATTCATAGGGTTTCTCTCCTGTATGAATTCTCTGATGAACAGAGAGGTGTGACTTTCCTCTGAAGCTTTTCCCACATTTACTACACTCATAAATGTTCTCTTTTGTATGAGTTCTCCAATGTTTAGTGGGACTGGGCCTCTCATCAGAGGCTTTCCCATGTTCACTGCACTCAGGTTTCTCACTTGTGTGAATCATTTGATATATAAGGCTGGACTTAGTACATTTAATACCTTTATAAAATGCTTGTCTAATATGTGTTTTTTCATGTCTAATAAGATGATATGAACTCTTAAAGGCTTTTGGACATTTGTCACATACAAATGGTTTCTCTCCTGTATGAGTTCGTTGATGTTTAATCAGAGTTGACTTCTGGATAAAGGTTTTTCCACATTCACTGCATTCATAGGGCTTCTCCCCTGTGTGAGTTCTCTGGTGTGCTATGAGGGTTGACTTCTGGCTGAAGGCTTTTGCACATTCACAGCATTCATAAGGTTTCTCTCCAGTGTGAGTTCTTTGATGTACAACTAAGTTTGCTTTCTGGATAAACACTTTTCCACATTCAGTACATTTGTAGAGTTTCTCCCCAGTTTGACTTCTCTGACTTTTTCTAAGGGCTCGCTTTTGGTGGAGGGCTTTCCCTCGTTGATTAGGGTCAAAAAATTTCTCTGCAGGTTGAGCTTTATGAAGATTATAATGGAGGCATACTTTCCAATATGCCTTACATCCATCATCTTTCTTTCTTACATAGCTTCTATTTTGACTAAGAAAGTTTAAATTATGTTTTGAACACCTTCCCCATGAATAATATTTAGGGAGTCTTTGTTTTACGGAAACAAAGTCTGTGTTGAGATAAATGATTTTTCTACATATTTTACATTCTTGACCACTTTCATCCTTCAGTGTTTCCTTGCCTATGAATGCAGCTTGCCACAGAAGTTTGTCTTGGCTTTCCTTGTAGTGATCTACCTGCTCGTCAACTTGCCAGACTTCTAGAAGAAAATGCAATGAATCATCAAACTTGTCTTCCCACTATAATTTATGAAATAACTAATCCCTAAATGCCCAAGCAGTGAACTCCTATCAACATGATTTGAGCTAATGTGGATGGAGGGCCCTTCCCATGTCCCAGGCTCAAAATCAAGAAAAGAAATGTATTAGGTATCAAAATGAAGTGGGAATTTGAAGTGAGAGAGTAAACAGAACAGCTTGAGGATTTGAAGGGGACCATAAGGCACAAATGTTCAGGAATTCAGCAAAGTCAGAGTGTAATTTTGGCTTAAAGCTCATATATATATATATATATACACACATATAATTGTATATATATATGTGTGTGTGTGTGTGTGTGTGTGTGTGTGTGTGTATATATGAAAGGTTGCCACTGCTATGAACCTACCAATAACAAGACCAACTTTTAAAATTTTTCAGTTTATAGGCTCTGTACTATGCTTGTAATCATTTGGATTGATTTACAGAATTAGGCTTTTGATGTCTTATATATAACATCCTTCTTGCCAATTTCTCTGGCTAGTGGGGAATCCTTCTAGTTCCTGTTTAACAAGCATGAGAGCCCTTGTAGTTCTATATATATATATATACACACACACTCATGTCTTTATAGCTGAAGACATCACAGAACTTCTAGGGAAAACCAACTCTCACTGAGGAGTTCACAGTAGAAAATTTAAAACCTGGCTGGGCGTGGTGGCTCACGCCTGTAATCCCAGCACTTTGGGAGGCCGAGGTGGGTGGATCACGAGGTCAGGAGTTCAAGACCAGACTGGCCAACATGGTGAAACCCTGTCTCTACTAAAAATACAAAAATTAGCTGGGCGTGATGGCAGGTGCCTGTAATCCCAGCTATTCAGGAGGCTGAGGCAGGAGAATTGCTTGAAGCTGGGAGGCGGAGGTTGCTGTGAGCTGAGATCCCACCACTGCACCCCAGCCTGGGTGACACAGCAAGACTCCGTCTCTAAAAAAAAAAAAAAAAAAAAGAAAAGAAAAGAAAATTTAAAACCTTAGAAGGAACTGATCCATCATTAGAAAGAATTGACCGATACATTTAAATATACTCACATTCCTAGAACTGTAGATAATAGAACAATCTGTACTTTAAAATAAGTATATTTCAAATGTACAAAGATAAGGTAAGAACTAGACTATGAAGGAAATAGCAGGAAATTTTGAAAAAAGACAGATGAGTATTTTTAAGGTAGGCATTACTTAAAAAAAACTCTAAATAGGTTGAACAGTAGACTAGCCACAGATAAGACAGATTTAATAAATTAGATGACAGATCTTGGGAAATCACTTAGTCTCTAATAGGCTTCCCTTGGCATAAACATCACACATGTTGGTGCATCTTTGATACTGGAGTTAGAGTGTGCTCTGTGTTCATGATAGGCAGACGGCATAAGGAAGTTAGAGTGTGCTCTGTATTCATGACAGGCAGACAGCATAAGGAAGCCTGCACATGAATGCCTCCAGATTCTGCCTGTGCCTTTTTCCCTTATAATCCAGTTGTTTATCATTACTACATCACTGTAATAAATCTTACCCATGATTACAACTATATGCTGAGTTCCATGAATTTCTCTAGAGAATATGTGAGTATGGGAGTGGTCTTGGGGACCCCTGATCTAGGCAGTATTTGAAGATACAATGACTGATTCTTTTCTAAAATGGAAGAAAGGCATGTATCCTACCACTGAATGTCCAAAGTCCTTGAGTGTGAAAAATAAACAAGTCTGCACTTAGACAAAGTTCAGTGTAGCTGTGCACAAGGCTTTCAAGTCAGAAAGAAAATATTGTAAGCTACCATGAATAAGTAAAAATATCCCCTATAAAGAAATAATTATATCAACATCAGACTTCTTCAAAAAAGAAGCCAGAAGATTAAAGAATAATATCTTCTCTGTCCCGAGACAAGCTTTCATCTTAGAACTCTATACCCAGATAAATTATCATAAAGAAAGATGACAAAGACATTTTTGGACAAAAAAAGACAAAGAATTTGCCATACACAAAACCTGGCTAAGAATAATGCTTGATACTTCAGTTATTCAGAAGGATAATGACTAAAGAGGAAAAAGGGGGTAAAGAAAATCCAGCAAAGGCAAGAAAAAAGAAGTAATGAAAAGCAGGCTATGTAGAAAATATACTAAAAGAAGAAATACAAATATAGTAATTTCACAATAAATATATATTAACCCTATTAGTTAAATGCCAGCCACATCAAATTGCATTTTTAAAAAATCAGCTCCATGTTTTCAGAAGACAATTAGGGCAAAATGACAGAGAAATGTTGAAAATAAAATTACGGGAAAAGCTACACCTGGCACTTAGTAACCAAAATAAAATTGGCAAGATAATGCTTATATGCCAAAAGCAAAGAAGGATAAAAGACGAGAATATTATAAAGCAATTTTCACTTACAAAGATGTGAAACTCTTAAATATACATGGCAAATTGATTCTACTTATGACGGATAAGAGGTAATACACTTAGTGTTATTGAAAAATATACAGCCTGGGCAACACGGCAAAACCCGTCTCCACAAAAAAATACAAAAAATTAGCTGGGCGTGGTGGCGCACACCTATAGTCCCAGGTACTTAGGGGGCTGAGGCAAGAGGATTGCTTGAGCCCAGGAGGTCAAGGTTGCAGTGAGCCATGTACACAACACTACACTCTAGCCTGGGTGAAAAAGTAAGACCCTGTCTCAAAAAAAAAAAATACACACATGTGCACACATGCACACATACACACACACATGCCTTACTACCTATTCCACTTGTAGTTCATACCATAGGGAAATTATGGCAAATTTTAACATGTACAAGAATGACAACAAAATATTAGAAACCACCAAATATCCACCAATAAAGGTATGGAAAGTGAACTATGACACTCATATTTCCGCTAGTACAGCAGTTAAAATAAATGATCTAAATCTAAAGTATCAGCATAAAGCTCAAAAGGTAATACTGAACACAGAAAACAAGTTGCAGAAAGAGCCCTATAATTTTTTTTTTTTTTTTGAGATGGAGTCTCGCTGTTGTCACCCAGGAGTACAGTAGTGTGATCTCGGCTCACTGCAACCTCTGCCTCCTGGGTTCAAGCAATTCTCCTGCCTCAGCCTCCCGAGTAGCTGGGATTACAGGCACCTGCTACCACGCCTGGCTAATTTTTGTATTTTTAGTAGAGATGGGGTTTCACCATGTTGGCCAGGCTGGTCTCAAACACCTGACCTCATGCGATCCATCCACCTCAGCCCCCCAAAGTGCTGGGATTACAGGCGTGAGCTA
This sequence comes from Pongo abelii, assembly GCF_028885655.2. Taxonomy (NCBI): domain Eukaryota; kingdom Metazoa; phylum Chordata; class Mammalia; order Primates; family Hominidae; genus Pongo; species Pongo abelii. The sequence goes on from NC_072008.2 coordinate 46,861,306, forward strand.
CTGTGCCTGGCCAAGATTCCTATAATTTGAGTGTAACAATCTGGTAATTTTACAAAAAGAATTCTATATTGATTACAGGTACAAATATACGTAGCAAAAGTATAAAAACAGATTAGAAGGATACTCACAAAATTCATGATACTGTTTACCTGGGGAGGAGATAAGAGGAATAGGCCTCAGGAGGGGAAAAATGGGACTTCAACTTTATTTGTAAACCTCTGTTTCTTTTATTTTCTTTTTATTTTTTTAATTTTATTTATTTATTTATTTATTTCGAGATGGAGTCTCCCTCTGTCGCCCAGGCTGGAGTGCAGTGGCGGGATCTCGGCTCACTGCAACCTCCGCCTCCCGAGTTCAAGAGATTCTCCTACCTCAGCCTCCTGAGTAGCTGGGATTATAGGCACACACCACCACGCCTGGCTAATTTTTGTATTTTTAGTAGAGACGGGGTTTCACTGTTTTGGTCAGGCTTGTCTTGAACTCCTGACCTTGTGATATGCCCGCCTCGGCCTCCCAAAGTGCTGGGATTACAGGCGTGAGCCACCGTGCCTGGCCTGTTTCTTTTATTTTTTAAAAAATGACAAAATGTTAACATTTGCTAATACTGGGAAGGAAGTACAAGAGTGTTTGTTAAAATTATGATTTTCTGTACTTTTTTGCAGTTTTAAAAGAAAGGCTTTTAGGCTGGACTTCTGAAATGACAGAATGAGAGGAAGGACCTCAGTAAATCCTCTTCCCCCAAAAAGTAATGAAAATACTGGTAAAATCAAAAATTATCAAAATCAATCATTTCATGACTTCAGAAATTAACCAAAGGCAAACAATCAATTAAAAATCATTTATTCAAGAAAAACTATGCCGGACGTGGTGACTCATGCCTATAATCCCAGCACTTTGGGATGCCGAGGCGGATGTATCACCTGAGGTCAGGGGTTCAGGACCAGCCTGGCCAACATGGTGAAACCCCGTCTCTACTAAAAATACAAAAATTAGCCAGGCATGATGGCAGGCGCCTGTAATCCCAGCTACTCAGGAGGCTGAGGCAGGAAAACCACTTGAACCTGGGACACAGAGGTTGTAGTGAGCCGAGATTGTGCCATTGCACTCTAGCCTGGGCTAAAAGAGCAAAACTCTGTCTCACACACACAAACACACACACACACACACACACACACACACACACAAAAGAAAAAAAAACCAGTAAACCTCACTAAGAACAGCCAGGTCATGGTTCACTTGGCACTACTACTACTCTTCCTGCTCTCCCAACTGGCTCCCCAGCTCCATGAAAACTGATAGCCTCACAGCTACCCAAGGGGATGACCTGTTTTGGAGCTCTACCAAAAGCCCTATCCCCAGATTGCTGTTGCTATTTGATCTAACTTAAAGCTCAGCTCCAAGAAAATAAAGGACACTCTATGGTAACTCAAATCCACACAAAGAAATAAAGAGCACCAGTAAAGGTAACCTGTAGGAAAGTGTTAACACAGCAGAACTGATCTTTAGAAGGGCCTGCTCACAGGGCTGGCTCCTGGCTAAAGTCTGGGAACTTGGCTTGTGAAATATTCCCTATGTTGATATGATGGTTTTGCCTGCCTAGGGCACTGAACACCTGTTTTTCTTCTGGGAATCTGGATGCCCGAACACTAGAGGCTGATGATTTTCTGGTATGATGTGCCTATTTTTAGTGGGTCAAACTGGACGTGTCCACAGACAAAGTGAAAGGAGCTTAACAAAAAAGGCCTAGCTTGCCACTTGGATGTGCAGTGCAGCTGTCTGGCCCTGTAGCATCTTGGCTTTGCATGGGGAAAAAAAAAAAAAAAAAACTATCCCTGTGGGGATTTATTTCCTATCAGGCACCCAGAAATACTGGTGGCAGTGATCCCATATGGGGATATGTCAGAGCACCTGAGATAAAGGGGGTAAAATCTTATAAGCTGAAACAGAGAAAAAAATTATATCAAGTATCAATAATCAGAATAGCTTTACACTGAAAATTAGATGACAATGAAGCAATGCCTTCAAAAGTCTAAGGGAAAGACATTTCCATCCTAGAACTCTACTCCAAGCCAAACTCTCCATTAGGAGTCAAACACTTGTAGACATCCAAAAATCTCAAAACTTCATCTCCCATGGGCCTACATCCTTTCTTAGGAAAGTACTTGAAGACTGTGCTCCAACCAATGAGGAAGGGGGCATGGCATAAAGAAAATATGGAACCCAGCAATGCAGAAGGTGAAGGGAATCCCCAGAATGACACTGAAGAGCAATGTCAGGATGGTAGCTGCACAAGAAGGAATGAGGGTAATCCACCCAGATGAGAGCAGGTCAGAAGGCTCCAGAAAAACTCAGGGATATGACACTGAGGAAACCCTTGATATCTCCAGAAGCGCTCAGAGTCACTCTAGACAAATGGTGATGAGTATATGGAGAAAGAAACAAATGAAAGAAACAAAATAAGCCAGGAGAAGTGGTTCACTCCTGTAATCCCAGCGCTTTGGAAGGCCGAGGCAAGAGAATGACTTGAGTCCAGGAGTTTGAGACCGGCCTAGACTCTCAGTCCAGTGAGACCCCATCTCTATAAAAAACTTAAAAAATTAGCTGAGTGTGGTAGTGCACAGCTGTAGTCCCAGCTACTCGGGAACCTGAGGTGGGAAGATCGCTTGAGCCCAGGAGTTTATAGCTGCAGGCTGCAGTGAGCCAAGACCACACCACTGTACTCCAGCCTGGGCAACACAGCAAGACTCTGTCTCAAAAAAAATAATTATTAACCAAAGGAACACAGTTATGCAGGGAAGGTAAATTAATCATAGATTACTATGTGGCTTGGCTGTGTATAGTATTTATATATACAGTTAGCCCTCTGTATCCATGGGTTTTACGTCTGTGGATTCAACCAACCAAGGATCAAAACCCACAAATACGGAGGGCCAATTATACCTTGCCATTTTATATCAGGGACTTGAGTATCAATGGATTCTGGTATCCATGGAGGTTCTGGAACAAATCCCCTGCAGATACAGAGAGCTAACTGTATAGTCATATTGTAAAAAATAGTACTGATGGGAAACAAATTTATGGTATAATCACATTGGGACTATTGGGAAACAAGAAGTCTATGTACATATGCATGCCTTTGGGTGGGTGACAGGAGCAGCGTGGTGAGTTCAATCTTAACCTTCCACAGTGAAACATTTCAAATAAGTTTTGTAAAATATATGTAAGTTATAAAGAATAGTAATACCAAAAATAATACCTGTGTATCTACCACCCATTAAAACAAATTATAGTTATCTTTGAAGTTCTTCATATGCCCATTTCATTTTCTTTCTTTTCAGATAATCAATATCCTAAATTTTATGTTTATCATGCCCTTCACTTTCTTTACAGTTTCACCACATTTATTTTATTCTTTAAACATCAGGCATGACCTACTTTAATAAAACTAAGACTTTTTTTAAATCAAGAGAATACTGCCTTAGGTTGGTAAATCGGACATCTCAGATGAAACATAATGATCTAGAAAAATGACCAGAATTGACAGAAAATACAAGAAGCTTGAATAAATCAATAAATAATTGTTTTTTAAATTATAAAAACTGACTCCATAATCAAGTCTTGCCATATCCAGATGGTTTTGAAAATGATTAGTATCAAACTCTCAGGAAACTAAATTTCAGTCACAGTTTCAAAAATTACAAGAAGGAAAAGTACTCAGTTTATTTTATGCAGCTAGTATAACCTTGGATACCAGAATAAGAGAAGAAAGTACAAAAAAAGAAAATCTAAGATCTATTTTACTTCTAAACATTAATGCAAAATTCATAGGTTAAATACTAGTAAAATCAATTCTAAATTAATGTTTTAAAATGCTTCACGATTAAGTAGAGTTTAGCACAGGAACACAAGAACACTTCAATATCAGAAATTTATTCATGTAATCTATCACATCAATAGATTAAAGGAGGAAAAACTGTCTTCTCAACATATGCAGAAAATAAGCATTCAAGAAAATACAACACTCATTAGTGATTTTTTAAAAAGTCTTATTAGGCCGGGTGTGGTGGCTCACGCCTGTAATACCAGAATTTTGGGAGGCCGAAGTGGGTGGATCACCTGAGGCCAGGAGTTCAAGACCAGCCTGGCCAACATGGTGAAACCCCATCTCTACTAAAAAATACAAAAAATTAGCCGGGCGTGGTGGTGGATGCCTATAATCCCAGATACTTGGGAGGCTGAGGCAGGAAAATTGCTTGAACCTGGGAGGCGGAGGTTGCAGTGAGCCGAGATCATGCCACTGCGCTCCAGCCTAGGTAACAGAGCGAGACTCTGTCGCAAAACAAAAACAAAACAAAAGTCGTATTAACAAAATAGGACTAATAAAAGGGGCTCTTGATGAAAGATATTTTTCAAAATACCACAGCAAATACCATATTTAATAGTGAAAGCTATAGAAGTTACATCATTTCTGTGCCTCAGTTTTTTTCATATATAAAACAGGGATAACAACCAGCCTACTTTACAGGGTCATTGGGAGGATTCAATTATTTAATATGTGCAAAGCATACAGAACAATGCATTTGTGGCACATGGCAAGCATTCAAATGCTACTTATTATTTTATTACAATCATTGTCTTCATGATTATTTCCACTAAAATCAGAAACAAAGAATGCAACATCATTGTATCTATTAAACATTGTACTACAGGTCCTAATTCATTGAGTGAAGAAAAAGAAATAAAATGTATAATTGGAAAAGACAATTGCCTTTATAAAGATAATTATTCACATAGAAGACCCAAGAGAATAAAAAAAGATTAGTATTAATAAAAGCCTTCAGAAAGATTTCTGTACACATGATTTTATGAATATCACTAGCATTCTCATATACTAATATTAACCAATTAGAAGATGTGATAGGAAAGAAGATCCCAATCACAAATGTAACAATAACTCAGAGGTATCTAGGAAGAAATTCAACAAAAAATGCACAAGATCTTCCTGACAAAAAATTTGAAACATTATTAAATGACATAAAAGGAAAACTGAGTAAGAGTTCACTGAAAGGAAAATTCAATAGTATAAAGATGCCAATTCCCAACCCACTCCCAACTCATTTGTAAACACGTGCAATTGCAATTGGAATCCCAGAGTTTTCCTTGGAACTCAACAAACGAATCCTAAATTCCTATGGGAGACCAAAGGATCAAAAGAGATAAGGGGACTGAAGCCTATTAGCTCTTAACAACATTAATTGATAAGAATGGTACAACAGGCTGGGCGCAATGACTCATGCCTATAATCCCAGCACTTTGGGAGGCCGAGGCAGGTGGACCACCTGAGGTCGGAGTTTAAGACCGGCCTGGCCAACAGGGCAAAACCCTGTCTCTACTAAAAATACAAAAATTTGCTGGGCATGGTGGCATGTGCCTGTAATCCCAGCTACTCAGGAGGCTGAGACAGGAGAATTGGTTGAACCCAAGAGGTGGAGGCTGCAGTAAGCCAAGATCACAACATTGCACTCCAGCCTGTGCAACAAGAGTGAAACTCCATCTCAAAAAAAAAAATAAATAAAAATAAATTTAAAAAAAAAAAAAGATGCTCGCCTGGGCACAGTAGAACAACTGGGTTTTGGCCGGGTGCCACAGTGGCTCACACCTGTAATCCCAGCACTTTGGGAGGCCGAGGTGGGTGGATCACCTGAGGTTAGGTGTTTGAGACCAGCCTGGTCAACAAGGTGAAACCCCATCTCTACTAAAAATACACAAAATTAGCCGGCCGTGCTGGCACATGCCTGTAATCCCAGCTACGCAGGAGGCTGAGGCAGGAGAATCACCTGAACCTGGGAGGTGGCAGTTGCGGTGAGCCGAGATCACACCATTGCACTCCAGCCTGGGTCTCTAAATAAATAAATACATAAATTCCAGGCAGGTTTTAAGAAAATAAATAGCAAATATTTAAATTTTTAAAAAATTATATAAAAATATTTTTATGTGCTCAGCCAAAAAAAAAAAATTACTTAAAATTACACAAAAAGGGTCAGGCATGGTGGCTTACGCCTGTAATCCCAGCACTTTGGGAGGCCGAGGCAGGAGGATAACCTGAGGTCAGGAGTTCGAGTTCAGCCTGGCCAACATGGTGAAACCCCGTCTCTACCAAAAATACAAAAAAAATTAGTTGGGCATGGTGGCACATGCCTGTAGTCCCAGTTACTCAGGAGGCTGAGGCAAGAGAATCGCATGAACCCAGGAGACAGAGGTTGCAGTGAGCTGAGATGGCACCACTGCACTCCAGCCTGGGTGACAGAGTGAGACTCCATCTCACAAAAAAAAAAAAAATTACACAAAAAGCAAACTAAAAATTGATACATTTGATTATTTTACAATTAAAACTTATACTCAAAAAGACACCATAAACAGCCTAGACTAAGGAAAGATATTGACTACACACAAAATTGAAATCTAGAATATACAAAGAATTCATATAAAGCAATAAGAAGAGACAACTCAACAAAAACATGAATAAAGAATATGAACAGGTGGCTGGGCGCAGTGGCTCATGTCTGTAATCCCAGCACTTTGGGAGGCCGAGGCAGGCAGATCACGAGGTCAAGAGATCGAGACCATCCTGGCCAACATGGCGAAACTCTGTCTCTACTAAAAATACAAAAATTAGCTGGGCGTGATGGCGCACACCTGTAGTCTCAGCTACTCAGGAGGCTGAGGCAGGAGAATCACTTGAACCCGGGAGGCAGAGGTTGCAGTGATCCGACATTGCGCCACTGCACTCCAGCCTGGCAACGAGCGAGACTCCGTCTCAAAAAAAAAAAAAAAAAAAAAAGAATATGAACAGGCAAGCCACAGAAGAGGAAATCTAACTAGTCAATAACATATGAAATGATAAATACTTTCAATAGTAATCAGGGAAGTGAAAATTACAATAACATACCAATTTACCCTTGCCATATTACCAAAATTCAAAATCTATAATTCTGTGTGTGTGTACACGAGTCTAAATCACACACTATCTGTAACATTAATTTTGCCACATAAGGTCATAGAGCTTTGCATTTTAACATTGATGATTCCTATTCAAAAGCTGAATTCCATACATTTCACGAAGCTGTATCTGCCCACCTGGCTGCAATCCATGCTTTTAGGGGATTAATTTGACATGATGTTAAAACCAGCTTTTTTTATTTCAAAGACTGGTAATAAAATACTATCAAGTATTTTCCCAGTCCGCAGGCCTTTACGGGACTCAAAAGGAATAGGTCAAAACCACTTAATGTCCTTTATCTCTAACATACCCTTTAAAAGCATAAGAGTGTTGGTCGGGTGTGGTGGCTCACACCTGTCATCCCAGCACTTTGGGAAGTGAAGGCAGGCAGATCACTTGAGTCCAGGAGTTCAAGAGCAGCCTGGGCAACATGGCGAAACCCTGTCTCTACCAAACAAACAAACTTAGCCAGGTGTCGTGGCATGTGCCTGTAGTCTCAGCTACTCTGAAGGCTGAGGCAGAAGGATCAATTGGGCCCAGGAGGTTGAGGCTGCAATGAGCCAAGATGACACCATTGCTCTCCAGCCTAGGCAACAGAGAGAGACCCTCTCTCAAAAAATTTTAAAAAGAAGAAAAACAAAGTATAAGAGTGTTAAGGTTGAAGACGCTAAGAAAGAAAATTTCTTTAGAGATAGCCATTGGAAAGCTGCGGCATTTTCTCTCTCCAATAGGTGAGTGAGGAGTGTGTTCACCCCACCCCAATCTGATGAGAAGGATTTCAAAGAGATGACCTGTTTGATATACATCCACTAGACTTTAGGGGACACAGAGAACTTGGCACCTGACTTTCATGTAGAAAAACTTTATAAATGACAGGATGAGGCAGTCTGTGGTAGTAGAGAAGAGGTTGCGTGGGGGTGAACTGTGGGTCTTACCCCCACAATCACACATACTCCACAAGCCAGATGTGGACCCTCTGGACATGAACAGGCTGGGTTACTTTGGAAAGAGGGCTTTTTGCTAGCATCAAGGTGACCTCAGCAAAAGGAGACTGAAGGTACACCATGGGGCCCGGGGATATATTAAATAACTGGTTGGGAAAGTGGCCCTTCCTACATCAAGGAAATTGCAGTCAGGGGGCTCCACCTAGGACATCTCCAAGGAAACCATAAAGTGTCAAGAACAGGAAGAATCAGTCTTTGGAATCTGCAACATAGAGAGGGCATCAATATTAGATTACAACTTTGTCAGTTAGGTCAAACTTTTTTTGCCCATTGTATCTCCTTCCTTCCTTCCTCACCCACTACACTCAAGGGCCAGAGATGGCCTAGGAGTTGTGGGGGAGAAAGGGGAGGGAGAAGAGCTAGCTGGAAGAGTAAAGAATGAAAACACCGAGCATGCTCTTTTTGCCACTAAAATCTTTCAGCCTGAAGCAGGTATTTGCTGGGAGAGAGCTTTTCCTTTAAATGAACTTCATTGTTTTCAATACTATATGTGATGAGACTTACTTTAAAACTAAAATAAGACTACCACTGACCCTCAGAAATTGAAAGGATGATAAGGGAATATTAAGAACAACTTTATACTAATAAATTTGACAGACAAAACTGATAAAACTCCTTGAAAGACACAAATTATTGGCTAGGCGTGATGGTGCATGCGTATAATCCCAACACTCTGGGAGACCTAAGTGGGCAGATCACATGAGGTCACGAGTTCAAGACCAGCCTGGCCAACATGGCAAAACCCCATCTCTACTAAAAATACAAAAATTAGCCAGGCATGGTGGTGTACGCCTGTAATCCCAGCTACTCAGGAGGCTGAGACACGAGAATCACTTGAACCCGGGAGGCAGAGATTGCAGTGAGCTGAGTTGGTGCCACTGCCTTCTAGCCTGGGTGACAGAGCGAGACTGTCTCAAAAAAAAAAAAAAAAAAAAGGAGAAAAGAAAAAATTATGAAAGCTCATTCAAGAAGAAATAGATCATCTGAATAACCCAGTATCTATCAAACTTTTAAGGAAGAAAGAATACAATTCTACATAAACTCTTCCAAAGAATTGGAAAGACGAGGGAATACTTCCCAACTTGTTCTGTGATCTTATTATCTTGATTGTGGTGATGTGATCCTGGGTATATACATGTCAATACTTACCAAACTGTTTGCTTTATTTTTTATTTTTTGGAGACAGGGTCTTGCTCTATCACCCAAGCTGGAGTACAGTAGAACAATCATAGCTCACTGTAACCTCAAACTTCTAGGCTAAAGTGCTCCTCCCACCTTAGCTTCCTGAGTAGCTACGACTACAGGCATGTGCCACCATGCCCAGCTAATGTTTTTTATTTTTGGTAGGGATGGAGTCTTGCTATGTTGCTTAGGCTGGTCTTGAACTTCTGGTCTCAAGCAATCCCCCCCACCTCAGCCTCCCCAAGTGCTAGAATTACAGGTGTGAGCCACTGTGCCCATCCCTGTTTAAGTACGTATAATTTCTCGTATGCCAAATTAAACCACAGTAAAGGGTTTAAAATAGCTAAATCAGTACTTAGAGATAGTTATGGCATTCACAATGCTTATATTAGAAAAGAAGGGTCTCAAATGATGACCTAAGCATCCACCTTATGAAACTAGAAAAAGAGCAAATTAAATTCAAACTAGCAGAAAGACAGAAATAAAAAAGATAAAAGCAAGAATGAATGAAATCGAGGTTTCCATTTCTAGCCACAATGGAGTAAGTCTACTACAGCTTCTCCTACTGATTATTGCAACAAAAATCTCTGGACAAAATACTTAAAGTAACTACCCGAGGACTCTGACAAGTCAACAAAACCAGGAAGACTACAGAGGTGAGCCAAAAAGTAGAGAAGCAACTCATACATCAGTGGGTTCCCCTTTTATCCCTCATCTTCTCTCTCAAGACTCTGACCCAAATACAGGTCCCAGTGACTTATGAACATACACAAGTCCTGAGTTCATCCAGGGACTCTTCACTCAAGAGAAAGCAAAGCTACATACCAAGCCTTAAGAACTGAACTAAGATTTAAGCCACAGCTCAAGTCTGAGACTAACACCTGAGTGACAAATGTAAGCAGGGCAGTGAAGGCTTTGAACACTGTACAAAGACTGAACCCACCACTCAAGTCTCTAACCCCTAAATGGCACATGCACACGACAGATCGAAAGGCTTTGAAAACTGAACTGGTTGGAACTGACACCCATAGAAGGTGAGACAGACCTAGTGGTTTATTACCTGATAAAGATGAAAAGCAATAATGGGCTGGGTGCGGTGGCTCTTGCCTGTAATCCCAGCACTTTGGGAGGCCAAGGCGGGTGGATCACTTGAGGTCAGGAGTTCAGGACCAACCTGGCCAACATGGCGAAACCTGTCTCTACTAAAAACACAAAAATTAGCCAGGCATGGTGGCAGGCGCCTGTAATCTCAGCTACTCGGGAGGCTGAGGCAGGAGAATTGCTTGAACCTGGGAGGCAGAGGTTACAGATTGCAGTGAGCTGAGATTGTGCCACTGCACTCCAGCCCGGGCAACAGAGTGAAACTCCGTCTCAAAAAGAAAAGAAAAAGAAAAAGAAAAAAGAAAAGCAATAACGACACAGTCACCACTATCCAGGATAGAATCCAAAATTATTCAACATAACAACCGATCACAAAAAATGTGACCAATTCTCCAGGGAAAAAGACAACTAACAGATGTCAATCCTGAAATAACCTAGGTGCTGGAAATATCAAAGACATTTAAGTAGTTATGACATCTAAGCTCCATGAGGTAATGGCAAACACCTGAAATGAATGGATAAATAGAAGTTCTCAACAGAGAAACAGAAACTGTAAAAGTAAAAAATTATAAAAATGATTGGAAAAAAAAACAGGGCCTCTGGGGACCTGCAGGACAATACCAAAAGGTCCAATGTACATGTCATTAGAGTCCTCAAAGAAGGAGAAGAAGAGACTACTGTAGAAAAAAAAATTGCAAAAAATAATAACCAAAAACTTCCCATATTTGGAAAAAGACATATATTTACAGACTCAAGAAGCACAGCACACCAGAATCAATATAAACTCAAAAGAAACACCAGAAACATTATAATCAAAAGCCTGGAAAGCCAACTTAAAACATTTCTAATGCAGCCAGAGGAAAAAAAGGTACACTGCCTACGAGGAAACAAGGATTCAAAGGACTGCAAAATTCTCATCAGAAACAGTAGAGGTCAGAAAACAGTGGAACATCTTAAAAATACTAAAGGAAAAGAAATGTCAATTCGTAATTCTACATCCAGCAAAAACACCCTTCAAGAATGAAGACAAGTGCTCACTGTCTAAAATTGGAACATATACTAAAATTGGAACAATACAGAGAAGATTAGCATGGCTCCTGTGTAAGGATGACATGCAAATTTGTGAAGGGTTTCATATTTTTTTATAACACAAAGGATAAATGCTTGAGGGGATGGATACCCCATTCACTCTGATATGATTATTACACATCATATGCCTGTATCAAAATATCTGATGTACCCCATAAACATATATACCTACTATTTACCCATAAAAATAAAAATTTTAAAAAAAGGAGACGAAATGTAAAAATTATCAGGTGAAGGAAAATTAAGAGATTTTTGTCACTAGCACACTTCTTCTAAGAGAAATGCTGTAGGTTCTTCTTCAGGTGAAGGGAGATGATATCAGAGGGAAACACGGAACTTTGGGAATAAATGAGGAGCAACAGAAATGGCAAAATATCTGGGTAAATGTAATGTATAATTTTTCTCCTTTTGAATTCTTTAAGATATATATGATAGTTGAAAGCAAAAAAATATAACACTGGCTGGGGGATTTAAAATGTTATTAGATGTAATATGTTCGAAAACTGTAACATGAAAGAAATTAAAGACATCTATACTGTTGTAAAGTTTCTACATATTGCTTGAAGTATTAAACCATAAGTAGAATGTGAAAGGTTGTGTGTGACTATCTTAATGTCTACAGCAGCCACTGATTTTAAAAAATAACAACCAGGCATGACATCACACATCTGTAGTCCAAGCTACTTGGGAGAGTGAGGCAAGAGGATTGCTTGTGCCCAGGAGCCCAAGACCAGCCTGGGCAACATAGTGAGACCCCATCTTAAAAAATAAATAAATAGGCCAGGCGCGGTGGCTCACGCCTGTAATCCCAGCACTTTGAGAGGCTGAGGCGGGTGGATCACGAGGTCAGGAGATTGAGATCATCCTGACTAACATGGTGAAACCCTGTCTCTACTAAAAATACAAAAAAAAAAAAAAAATTAGCCAGGCATTGTGGTGGGTGGCTGTAGTCCCAGCTACTCAGGAGGCTGAGGCTGCAGAATGGTGTGAACCCGGGAGGCGGAGTTTGCAGTGAGCTGAGATCGCATCACGCCACTGCACTCCAGCCTGGGCAATAGAGCGAGACTCCGTCTCTAAGTAAATAAATAAATAAATAGGGCAGGACACAGTGGTTCACGCCTGTAATCCCAGCACTTTGGGAGGCTAAGGTGGGTAGATCACCTGAGGTCAGAATTCAAGATCAGCCTGACCAATATGGTGAAACCCCATGTATACTAAAAATATAAAACTTAGCCGGGCATGGTGGTGTGCACCTGTAGTCCCAGCTACTCGGGAGGCTGAGAAAGGAGAAACACTTGAACCCAGGAGGCAGAGGTTGCAGTGAGCCAAGATCGCACTACTGCACTCCAGCCTGGGCAACAGAGCGAGACACCATCTCAGATAGACAGATTAGATAGATAGATAGATTAGATAGATAGATAGATAGATAGATAGATAGATAGATAGATTAGATAGATAGATAGATTAGATAGAGTAGATAGATAGATAGATAGATAGATAGATAGATAGATAGATAGGCCAGGTGTGGTGGCTCACACCTGGAATTCCAGCACTTCAGCAGGCTGAGGTGGGTGGATCGCTTGAGGTCAGGAGTTCGAGACCAGCCTGGCCAACATGGTGAAACCCCGTCTCTACTAAAAATACAAAAATTAGCTGGGTATGGCAGTGTGCATGTGTAGTCCCAGCTACTCGGGAGGCTGGGGCAGGAGAATCGCTTGAACCAGGATGGTGGAGCTTGCAGTGAGCCAAGATCGCGCCACTGCCCTCCAGCCTGGGCGACAGAGCGAGACTCGCTCTCAAAAAAATAAAAAAATAAAAATAAATAAATAAATACATACATACATAAAAATTTAATTTAAAAACAAGGAGACAGTGACGAACAGTAAAGAGGTATGTTTAAAATATAATATTTAAATTATAATTGCACTCCTGGAAATTCATCCCAGAGAAATAAAAACTTATTACAAAAACCTACACAGAAATGTTTGTAGCAAATTTATTCGTAATAGCCCAACACTGGATACAACCTAGATGTCCTTCAACAGGTGAACGGTTAAACAAACATGCATACCATGGAATGCTACTCAGCAATAAAAAGAATCAAGCTTGATACATACAACAACCTGAATGAATCTCTGGAGGATTATGCTGAGTGAAAAAGAACTAATCCCTTAAGGTTACATATAGTATGATTCCATTATATAACATTTTTCAAATGACAAAATCATAGAAACAGAGAATATATTAGTAGTTACCAGGCTATAAGAGGAGATGGGCTGGGAGAAAATCGGTATGACTATAAAAGAGTGACGGTCAGGTGTGGTGTCTCGCGCCTGTAATCGCAGCACTTTGAGGGACCAAGTTGGGCAGATCACTTGAAGTCTGGAGTTCGAGACCAGCCTGGCCAACATGGTGAAACCCCATCTCTACTAAAATACAAAACTTAGCCAGGTGGTGGCAGGTGCCTGTAATCCCAGCTACTCGGGAGGCTGAGACAGGAGAATCGCTTGAACCCAGGAGGCAGAGGTTGCAGTGAGACCAGATCGCGCCATTGCACTCCAGCCTGGGCCACAGAGCGAGACTCCATCTCAAAAATAAATAAATAAATAATAAAAAGAGTGACATGAGGAATCCTTGCAGTGACAGAAATGTTCCATATTTGATCTGTATAGATGTCAATATCCTGGATGGGATACTGTACTACAGTTCTGTAAGATGTTGTCTACCAATGGGGGGAATTGGATAAAGGGTACATTACAATCTCTTTGTATTACTTCTTACAAGTGCATGAGAATGTATAATGATCTCAAAACAAAAAGTTTAAGAAAATATTCAAATGTTCCAAAGAGGAGAGGAATGGGAAAATAGAATAACAACAATCAGAAAAAGGGGGACAAAGAAGAAAGAAATAATAAAATGGTAGACCTACATCCAACAATGTCAATAATTACAAAAACACAGCAATTAATAGGCAGATTGTCAGATGAGATTAAACACACAAGATTCAACTATATCATGTCTACAAGAAACGCAATTTAAATATAAAGAATCTCTGTTCAACAAGAGACACAAGAAAGACAGTGAAAAGACAATCTAGACTGGGCGCAGTGGCTCACGACTCTAATCCCAGCACTTTGGGAGGCCGAGGTGGGCGAATTGCCTGAGCTCAGGAGTTTGAGACCAGCCTGGGCAACATGGTGAAATCCTATCTCTACTAAAATACAAAAAATTAGCTGGGCATGGTGGTGCATGCCTCTAATCCCAGCTACTTGGGAGACTGAGGCGGAAGAATCGCTTGAGCCTGGGAGGTGGAGGTTGCCCAGGAGGTGGAGGTTGCAGTGAGCCAAGATCACACTACTGCACTCCAGCCTAGGTGACAAAGCAAGACTCTGTCTCAAAAAAAAAAAAAAAAAAAAAAAAAAAGACAATCTAACAAAGAGACAGTATGCTTGCAATAAAGCATTAATATGTACTCTACCAAAAATAGTGCCACCAGGCATGGTGTCTCATGCCTGTAATCCTAACACTTTGGGACACTGAGGCAGGTGGATCGCTTGAGCCCAGGAATTTGAGACCAGTCTGGGCAACACGGCAAAAACTCATCTCTACAAAAAAATACAAATATTAGCTGGGTGTGGTGGTGCATGCCTGTAGTACCAGCTACTCAGGACGCTGATGAGGAAGTAGGATCACCTGAGCCCAAGGAGGTTGAGGCTGCAGTGAGCCATGATTTCCTGGGCAACAAAGTGAGACACCGTCTCGAAAAAAAGAAAGAAAGAAAATAGTACCATGGGCCGGGCGCAGTGGTTCACGCCTGTCATCTGAGTACTTTGGAAGGCCAAGGCAGGGGCGAGGCAGTGCATCACCTGAGGTCAGGAGTTCAAGACCAGCCTGGCTGACATGGCAAAAACCCATCTCTACTAAAAATACAAAAATTAGCCGGGTATGGTGGCACATGCCTGCAATCCCAGCTACTCGGGAGGCTGAGGCAGGAGAATTGCTTCAACCCAGGAGGCAGAGGTTACAGTGAGCTGAGATCTCCCCACTGCACTCTACCCTGGGCGACAGAGCAAGACTCTGTCTCAAAAAAAAAAAAAAGAAAGAAAGAAAAGAAAATAATAGAATAGAAAAGAAAAGAGTGCTATGAATAAGTAGGAGGAAGGCACATACCATAAGAAATAAATGAGTTGAAGACTTACGCAGACGCCGTGTAAGATTTACACAAGTCACTCAAGTTCTCTATAAAATATGAAATGAGGATCAATTACATTACTAATCAAGGAAATGAAAGTTTCAATCACAATAAGATACTAATACACACCTACCAGAATGGGAACAAATAAAAGTCTGACAAGCAGAAGTGGCACGGAGGGAGCATCTACAAATGTTTTACAAACCAACAACATTTGGCCTTATCTATAAATTTTTCACACCTCCAGAACCCAGACACCACAACCTAGGTATATACATAGGAAAGCTCTCACAGCAAATGTTCCTAGCAAACATGTAAAATAATGGCAGCATTATTATTAGCTATACTAGCCTTAAACCGGAAACAACCCAAACACCATCAAGAGAGTAAATACGGACTGAGTGCAGTGGCTGATACCTGTAATCCCACACTTTAGGAGGCCAAGACAGGAGGATTGCTTGAGGCCAAGAGTTCAAAACCAGCCTGGGTGACATAACGAGACCCCATCTCTACATGAAAAACAAGAATAGCTGAGCACAGTGGCACATGCCTATAGTACTGTCTACTCAGGAGGCTGAGGCAGGAGGATTGCTTAAGCCCAAGAGTTCAAGCCTGCAATGAGCTACGATCACACCACTGCACTCCAGCCTAGGTAGCAGAGTGAGACCCTGTCTCTAAAAAATAAATAAATAATTTAAAAGAGAGAAGAGTAGGTACTTTTAATTGTGTGATACCCAAACTAGAACAGTATCCTGCAATGAAAATAAACATCATGGCTGAATCTCACAACTATAGTAGTGAATAAAAGAAATAAGTCACAAAATAATTCATACGGATGATTCTGTTTTTATAAAGCTCAAAAAAGAAAAGTTCAAACTAAACAATATATTGCCTGTGTATACAAATATAGATAGCAGAAGCTCTAACAAAAATCTTAAAAATAATTGCCCCCGAATTTGAGATACAGGTTACATCCAGGAGAGAGGTAGGAGGATGCAATCTGGAAGGGGTAGAGTCGTAGTTCTCAACCTGAGAGGTGATTATCCAGGTGTTAGCTATATAGATCTTCTGAAAAGTACGCATGTGTTCTAAATGCTCTTCTGTATGCAAGATATAGTAATCAATAAGGATTTCTTTCTATCTCAAAGAAATAGAAAATGAAAAACACAAAAATAAACACAATCAAAAGCTGGTTCTGTGAAAAGATCAATACAATGGATAAATCTTAAGTCAGACTGATCAAGAAAAAACATACATTATCAATATCAGGAGAACATTACAGATCCTACAAATATTAAAAAATAATAAGGAAATTTATGAAAAAACCTTTATTTTATTTTATTTCTTTATTTTTTGGAGATGAAGTCTCACTCTGTTGCCCAAGCTAGAGTGCAGTGGCATGATCTTGGCTCACTGCAACCTCCGCCTCCTGGTTTCAAGCGATTCTCCTGCCTCAGCCTCCCGAGTAGCCGGGACTACAGGCACCTGTCACCATGCCCAGCTAATTTTTGTATTTTTAGTAGAGACAGGGTTTCACTAAGTTGGCCAGGCTGGTCTTGAACTCCTGACCTCGAGATCCGCCTGCCTAGGCCTCCCAAAGTGCTGGGATTACAGGCGTGAGCCACCCACCCGGCCAAAAAAAACACTTTATATCAAAAACTTGATAGTTTAGCTCTCCCTCCTCTCCCTCTCCCTCTCCCTCTCCCTCCTCTCCCTCTCCCTCCTCTCCCTCCTCTCCCTCTCCCTCTCTCCCTCTCCCTCTCCCCTTTCTTCGGTCTCCCTCTCCTTTTTTCGGTCTCCCTCTGTTGCCGAAGCTGGACTGTGCTGCCGTGATCTCGGCTCGCTGCAACCTCCCTGCCTCGGGCTCCTGTGACTCTCCTGCCTTGGCCTGCCGGGTGCCTGGGATTGCAGGCGCGCGCCGCCACGCCTGAATGGTTTTTGTGTTTTTGATGGAGACAGGGTTTCGCCGTGTTGACCGGGCTGGTCTCCAGCTCCTGGCCTCGAGTGATCTGCCTGCCTCGGCCTCCCGAGGTGCTGGGATTGCAGACGGAGTCTCGCTCACTCAATGCTCAATGGTGCTCAGGCTGGAGAGCAGTGGCGTGATCTCGGCTCGCTACAACCTCCACCTACCAGCCTCTTGCCTTGGCCTCTTAAACTGCTAAGATTACAGCCTCTGCCCCGCCGCCACCCCGTCTAGGAAGGGAGGAGCGTCTCTGCCTGGCCGCCCATCGTCTGGGATGTGAGGAGCCCCTCTGCCCAGCCGCCCCATCTGGGAAGTGAGGAGCGCCTCTGCCCGGCCGCCATCCCGTATAGGAAGTGAGGAACGTCTCTGCCCGGCCGCCCATCGTCTGGGATGTGAGGAGCGCCTCTGCCCGGCCACCCTGTCTGGGAGGTGAGGCGTGCCTCTGCCTGGCCGCCACCCCGTCTGGGAGGAAGTGAGGAGCACCTCTGCCTGGCTGCCCCGTCTGGAAGATGAGGAGCACCTCTGCCCGGCCGCCCCGTCTGGGAAGTGAGGAGCGCCTCTGCCCGGCCGCCCCGTCTGGGAGGTGAGGAGTGCCTCTGCCTGGCTGCCACCCCGTCTGGGAGGAAGTGAGGAGCGCCTCTGCCTGGCTGCCACCCCGTCTGGGAGGAAGTGAGGAGCGCCTCTGCCCGGCCACCCATCGTCTGGGATGTGAGGAGCGCCTCTGCCCGGCCGCCCATCGTCTGGGAGGTGAGGAGCACCTCTGCCTGGCCGCCACCCCATCTGGGAGGAAGTGAGGAACGCCTCTGCCCGGCCGCCCCGTCTGGGAGGTGAGGAGTGCCTCTGCCTGGCCGCCACCCCATCTGGAGGAAGTGAGGAGCGCCTCTGCCCGGCCACCCCATCTGGGAAGTGAGGAGCGCCTCTGCCCGGCCGCCCCGTCTGGGAAGTGAGGAGCGCCTCTGCCCGGCCACCCCGTCTGGGAGGTGAGGAGTGCCTCTGCCCGGCTGCCACCCCGTCTGGGAGGAAGTGAGGAGCACCTCTGCCCGGCTGCCCCGTCTGGGAGATGAGGAGCACTTCTGCCCGGCCGCCCCGTCTGGGAGGTGAGGAGCGCCTCTGCCTGGCCGCCACCCCATCTGGGAGGAAGTGAGGAGCACCTCTGCCTGGCTGCCCCATCTGGGAAGTGAGGAGCGCCTCTGCCCAGCCGCCACACCGTCTGGGAAGTGAGGAGCGCCTCTGCCTGGCCACCCCGTCTGGGAGGTGAGGAGCGCCTCTGCCCAGCCGCCCAGTGTGGGAAGTGAGGAGCACCTCTGCCCGGCTG